>NC_060171.1:33250301-33258850 GCF_021292245.1 Micropterus dolomieu | reverse complement strand
TGTTTCCCTGCACCATTTGGATTTCGTTTTGGACAACCTTTGTTTTGGACGTATCAGCCACTCAACCTGTAAGTGTGCTCGCCTTTAGTTTGTATTAAATAAATCACTGAACTGTACCTGCCGGCTCTGAGTCCTGCATTTGGGTCCTCCAACCTGCTCAACCCTGCCTTCACCACAAAGGCGTGACATTTACAACTAAGATTCATGTACGTTAACTAATCCTATCTGTAAAAGGCCATAAATGTTTGCAGACCCACTTCCACTCATCGTAAACACTGTAGGGATTCAACAAGGTCAGGAAATCCAGGATTTATATTTTAATGTGTTGCATTTGTTATGTTAAATGGTTCTTGCCAATTCAACACCACATCCTGTTGTGTGTTGGTCTGCAAAGTAAGACTATGTAGCCTAGTAAGCATTTAAAAAGGACACAAATGACTCTAACCTGTATTTTAAGACAGCAGAGCTGCTGCTGACAGGAGGCAGCATGGATTTTGACATTGATGAGGTGGGCATCAACTCCATGCGACAAGAAACCACATTATACTTGGACTCAAAAGATGAAATTAGGTGTTTTATCTATTTTATTCCAGATAGCTAGCTGTTCACATGAAGAGCAATTTGCTCTCTTCCTGTTTTGAACAAATTCCGTAACATCAAGCAACGTTCCAGACGGTGTAACGACAACCTAAACAAAGAGGCATTGCCGCGGTCATCTACGTATTCTCGTCCTGTTTTAGGGCTGACCCCGAAGTCAAAGATCATGCCATTTTGGCGAAATGGGGGTGCTCAACATTTGATTTTACATAGAACTACCAGTTTTCTCCCATTGAGTTAATATGCAGCCTATTAAAATATTCATTTCAACATTTAATGCTGTAAATAAACATGTAAAAAGAAAAAAACTTTCAATAAATATTTTTAAAGTACGTGAATAAATCGAAAATTGCAACCCTAACCCTGGGTCGTCAGTGCGCATGTGTAGGCGTAGCGTGTATGTGTGTGTAGTGGCATAAGAGAAACACTTGCTGAAGAGACCGATCCCAAGCCTCCCTGTTGTGCCGAGTTTTCCGCACCTTGCGGGACTTTGGGATAATTTATCACTGTTGATGAACCACGCAAAGAATATTAAATCGTTTTATACTTTGCATAGCGGCTAACACAAGTCAGTAATTTAACCATGGCACAGTCAAGTAAACGTGAGAACCCAGTGAAACGTTGATGCTTCACTATCAACAATTACACTGAGGAAGAAGAAGAACATCTAAAGAAGCTACTCACCATTTGTAATGTGTATGCTATCGTTGGCCGTGTGAAAGGAGCTGAACGTACTAAACACCTACAAGGCTTCGTCAACCTAAATGTCAAACGTCGCCTTAGAACAATAAAAGACTGACTGAGTCCCCGCGCTCACTTTGAGGCTGCAAAGGGTAACGTTGAACAAAACGAGTACTGTTCTAAGGACAATGACTTACTGTTGGAGATTGGTTCACTGACAATTTCAAAATGGCGGTGAAGTTTCTTTCACAAAATGGCTAGACTTGCTTAGACATGTTCTGAGACTTTTACGCTACGTGGCTGCATGATTACGTCAACACAATGGGATTGTTTCCCCATATATATACTGGTTATACTGGTCAGGACTATGTAATCCTTCTTAAATTTTATGGTTGGTTGAAACATGATGAGATGTTATGTATTTGATACCCATTGGCTCCCCCTGAAAGTTCCCTTTAAGGGAGGCTACGCTGAGTTTGTGTCCAAGATGACATAACCTCGAAAAAATGTGTGGGAATGGTACAAGTTTGACAACTATGAGCCTGATGCACTGATGAGACGCGTGAATGCCTAAAATTGTGGAATCTAGTGTTGTGTCGTTCAAAGACTGTTTCGTTCATTTGACCTAATCTTGTATGTGACTCAGGAGGAACGGGTTGTCTCAGTAAGTAATTTTCACGCATTGTGTGAATAGTCTTGGACTCTTACGTTCACTCGTTACACAGAAGCTGCATGGTCTCCGTCAGCACAGGAAACGGATTTGATTAGTTCACGACTCTCAACTGTGGTTTTCTGTGTTTGAGTCGTTAATTTTTCACGTGACATCTTGGCTTCTGTGGAGTAGGAATGAACAGTCAGTGATGGTTTGGGGTGCCATGTCATCTGCTGGTGTTGGTCCACTGTGTTTTCTGAGGTCCAAGGTCAACGCAGCCGTCTACCAGGAAGTTTTAGAGCACTTCATGCTTCCTGCTGCTGACCAACTTTATGGAGATGCAGATTTCATTTTCCAACAGGACTTGGCACCTGCACACAGTGCCAAAGCTACCAGTACCTGGTTTAAAGACCATGGTATCCCTGTTCTTAATTGGCCAGCAAACTCGCCTGACCTTAACCCTATAGAAAATCTATGGGCTATTGTGAAGAGGAAGATGTGATACGCCAGACCCAACAATGCAGAAGAGCTGAAGGCCACTATCAGAGCAACCTGGGCTCTCATAACACCTGAGCAGTGCCACAGACTGATCGACTCCATGCCACGCCGCATTGCTGCAGTAATTCAGGTAAAAGGGGCCCCAACTAAGTATTGAGTGCTGTACATGTTCATACTTTTCAGTTGGCCAACATTTCTAAAAATCCTTTTTTTGTATTGGTCTTAAGTAATATTCAAATTTTCGGAGATACTGAATTTGGGATTTTCATTAGTTGTCAGGTTTAATCATCACAACTAAATGAAATAAACATTTGAAATATATCAGTCTGTGTGTAATGAATGAATATAATATCCAAGTTTCACTTTTTGAATGGAATTCCTGAAATAAATCAACTTTTTGATGATATTCTAATTATATGACCAGCACCTGTATAATTTTGTATGTAGTTTCAATAGTAATATTGGTTGAAAAAGCACTGAAATCCAGCAGATTTTTGGTTGTGATTTCAGCATGGTTTCAATAATATTGGTTGAAAAATTATGATAATCACATCAGAGTCTGATGAAGATCTAAGCAAAGTGCCAACTCGCATCTCAAATCAATGTCCGCTAAATATTTCTACTCTGTGAATTAAGGGTTTTTGACCAAACAAGATCTTGTGATTGTTGGAACAGAGGAAAGACTAACCACAATGGTTTTGGTGAGGTTTTGTTTATGTCAAGTTTATGTTTCTAATGAGTTAAGAAGGCGATTACTTCCGTGAAAAAGAGAAACTTGAGAAGGTGTACAGTTGTTGGAGGGTATATTGCAGTTGTATTTTTCAGTTTGATAAGGAAAATAGGTGTACGAATGCACATTGAGAGTTTTTGTTTATTTATTGTTTAGACAAAAATCAGAGTTTGTGTAGATATCTCTGCAACACAATACATAGATGTATTTAATATAATGCCACTTGTTTTTTAAACAAAAATTCAAACAATATCTTACACATTGCACCTTTAGGTTTTAAAATGATACAGTGAATATATACTCCGCAAAAAGATAAACGTCCTCCCTTACAACTGCTTTTATTTTCAGCAAACTTAACATGTGTTAACATTTGTATGAACATAAAAAGATTTGACAGACATAAACAAAGACATAGACAAAGACATAAACTGAACAAAGTTTCACTGATATGCGAGTAACAGAAATGGGAAATGTGTCCCTGGCCGAAGGGGGGCTCAAAATCAAAAGCAAATTGGTATCTGGTGTGGTCATGTGATCCTGTGCAGGTGGTGTTACATGTGGTCTGCCACTGCAAGGACGATCAGCTGTCCTTCCTGTCTCCCTGTAGCGCTGTTTTAGGCATCTCACAGTACAGACATTGCAATTTATTTCCCTGCAACATCTGCAGTCCTAATGCCTCCTTGCAGCATGCCTAAAGCACATTCACGCAGATGAGCAGGGACCCTGCGCATCTTTCTTTTGGTGTTTTTCTAGAGTCAGTAGAGAGGTCTCTTTAGTGTTCTTAGTTTTTATAACTGTGACGTTAATTAGCTGCCGTCTGTATGCTATTAGTGTCTCAACGACTATTCCACATGTGCATGTTAATTTATTGTTTATGGTTGTCAAAAATGGCCATGTGCCCCATGCCTTTGAATTCCAGCCATCGTAATTTGTATCTGATACACCTGTTTGTTTTATTCCTGGATTGACCTGCGGTTTGTTTGCACATGTCTGCCTTGCCCTTATGGATTTGTTTGCTTGTTTGGACTGCTTTCCTAGTGTTGACCCTCGCCTGCGATTATGCTATCAATTATGATTGTTACGTTCTAAACGCCACTGGGACATAAAAATTATAATTGATAGTATAATTGCAGACAAGGATGGGACAAGAAAATACATTTAATTCAAGGCGGAAAGAATCAGGGGATGGGCAGAGAACAGTTCAAGAATAAATAAAATATTTTATTGTTAATTAAAATTCTATATAATGAACTAAGCACAAAAAAAGCAAGACAAAAACAGTTGTCATTAATGGTAACACAAAACACAAGGTCAACTGGCAACCAAGTAGCAAACCGCAGTATCAAACAATTAACACAACAATTAGGCCTATGCCACGTTATACCACCCAGCTCTCCGGGGGCAAGCAAACACATGCAGCATCCACACAGACGATCGGCCCACTGGCGTCTTGCCCTGGCACTCTTTTTTTTTTTTTTGTGTGTTCACTGAGCATGGCCTCTTAACACTTTCCGCTGATTACAGCCGATGACTGCCAGCTGCGATTTTGACCTCACTGGGCCCAGTCACACGCTTGAAGAGGTTTTGAGCACATACAAACAGACACAATGATAAACATATTAAAGCTGAGAACATACATTCAGTGTAAACTATATTATGTAAGGACTAGAGCTGGTCAGTATCTGCTCTGTATTTGACATAAGACATGCAGTGTGTGGAGGAATAATTAATACTTTTTTCTCTCCAACAATACAGGTGGTAGCATGCCTCATTTCTATGCATGATATATGAATATTACATGCTGCTATGTGTAGCAGGCTAGATTCCTCTCTCCTGGAAGAACATAAACATTCTGCTACTGAAAATCCATTTCGACTTTATACACTATCTCCTGTGCAGCTGCTATCATTTATCCCTTTTTTATAATGTATAACATCTCATTGTCTGTCATATTCCTGGTTGTTTATTGGATTTGGCTTCAGTGTTTCAGCAGATACCTCCATTTTGATTGCACTATAGTCAGTGGTCAAACATACTAGTTCAGTGCCCATTCGGAAAGTGGATGTTAAGCAAAGGCCCGTTTTGGGCCAAGAACTTAACCTGTGATGTTTTAGCTAGATTGTAATGCTTCCCAAGATATTTTAATCTAAATCCTTCATATGCTTATGTGTTGTCAGTTACAATCCAGACATCAAGCACTAGCATTAGTTGAAAAACAAGGGGTCTGTTACTAAATAATTAAATTGCAATTACAGCATCATTACTGGAGGTTGAGATTTTGATGTGTGTGTGTGTGTGTGTGTGTGTTGTGTGTGTGTGTGTGTGTGTGTGTTTCAGCTGGAAAGTTAGCCAGTATTATCATGGATGTATTCTTGTGCGACAAATATAACTATCAATTCAATTTGAAGGAAGTAATACCATCATTAAAATAAAAAGTCCTTGACGTTGACTGTGACTGGGTCACAAAGGTGACATTGTTTTCTCCACCAGCACTCTGATGGGACTTGCTATACGGTTACTATTAAACAGTATTTAGCTTTTAAAGTAAAAAGGCACCGTAATAACAGTCCTTTTATTTCAAAAGCTGAACATGAAATCGATAAGCCATGCATTAAAATTGATTAACCACATTCTTTTATATATGTATTGTCACATGTAAAATGATTCTATTTAGCTGGGTTTGGCAATTCTTACATTAAAGCATCCAAAAGAAGTGCAAAATGCATATTCCACTATTTTAATGGGACAGAACACCGATACAGGATTACTCACGACATCTACTGTATTTAAGCTACAGCAAAACAAAATGGCTTCATTGTAACATCTCCACTTTTTCCAGTCTTTCTTTTGGTTGTTGATTGTACTGTAGCGAGCGACAGCAAGCTGGACAGTAACTTTGCTTCAATACAACATCTACAGTCTAGCTGGTGAAACCGCTAATAAGGGCCCCCTTTTAATGCACTACACAGTGTGTACTAAAAATATGATATGTCCTGTAGATCTCAAACACTCACACTGCACTACTTGGGTCCGTAGCAATATACCCTCCAAGTGTGAAGTCGATCGAACTGTTGTCAAGGAAAGGACAGACGGACAGATACACATTTTCCCTTAGGGGTGTACTCACTTTTGTTGCCAGCGGTTTAGACATTAATAGCTGTGTGATGTGTTATTTTGAGGGGACAGCAAATGTACACCGTTGTACAAGCTGTACACTAACTACTTTACATTGTAGCAAAGGGTCATTTCTTCAGTGTTGTCACATGAAAAGATATAATCAGATATTTACAAAAATGTGAGCGGTGTCCTCACTTTTGTGAGATCCTGTACCTTGCTTTATAGTTAGACTAGTGCAGTGCCTGTTCAAAACATGCCTGTTCATGAACAGCTCAATTTCTTGACCCTTCGGTATTGCTGCTTCAAAGCATAGAAAAATTAATTCTGTTGGTTTGAGGTGTGAATGACTGGACTCGGTTTATCATGCCTCATGAGGTTTATCACAAACTGTAAGCCTTGCACACACCACTGTGAACTTTACAAACGTGGGCTGGCCAGCACTGGAGAATCGTAGACTCACTCATTGGTATATGTTCATTTATAAGGGTATTCTGCGTTTGCTCCCTTCATATCTGTATGAATATATTCAACCAAAAGCGGCTGGACTGTATTCTTTACGCTCACAAGACTCACTGATGCTGTCCGCACAGAAGCTGGTAAGGTGGCATTTCAGTATTCTGCCCCCACAACATGGAACAACTTACAAAAATACTGGAAATTAAAGGGACTGGTTTCAATAGGCCAGTTTAAACTCTTGCTCAAAGGTTTGGAAATGAAATCTATGGTTTGTAAATGTTTTTAAATAGTCTTATGAAATTGTTATGAAATTGTCTGTAATGTACTAAATTGTTGTGATCTGTGCCGCTGTCTTGGCCAGGACTCCCTTGAAAAAGAGATTAGTAATCTCAATGGGACTTTCCTGGTTAAATAAAGGTTAAATTAAATTTTTTGAGTGAACAACATGAAATAAACACTATATTATATATGTGGGTATTACTGAATCGTTTCTTATTTCAAGTATGAGTGCATTTAAAACAGAGCTTTTGAAAAAATGTGACTCCGGAAAAAGTGCAATGCTCATATTGGTTTCTCAAATGGTTAATTTTCTGTGCCTTCATTGTGGATCATTTGAGTGGATATATCTGCTCGAAAGATTTGTGCTTATAAGAGACTGGTTTTGAACTGCCTGTGGAGAGTAGCCCTTGGGGCGGGGTACAGCTTCCCCCGGGACATGCGGTCTGGGGTCCTTTGTGCTTTCGGGGGTCGCGGGGTGCCCTGGCTTCTGGGGGTGGGGGTCTCTGCGCGGGTTGATCCAGTTGCGGTTTGGTGGGTGGGACTGTGGGGCGATTGTCGATCCATCTTGATGCATTGTGGGTTAAGGATTTTAGCCATCCGACATGGATTTTAAGCTAGATGACGCGATCAACGATACTGATCACAACAAAGCTCCGGTGACTATGCTAGCCGAAATAACTCTGCCCCATGAGGACTTCACACTCCTTAAGAAAGCGAACAAGAAGATTGCTGACCTTATGGAAGACATCCGACGACTTTCAGAGGAACTCAAAGAGAAAGATTCCCTGCTGACTGGCTTTATGGATGTGGCTTCAGTACAAGCCAAACAGATTGTTTCTCTTAGCGCTTTTGGGACCCCTCTAGCCTTCCCAGGCTTTCATCCTGCTCGACTCCAAAGCATCAGTCAACCTGGGCTGAAGTGGTGGTCCGTGGCTGCAAGAGAGGCTCGGATGGGGCTGCCTCTCCTCCGCACATCGGCCTCTCCAACCGCTATGCAGCCTTGTCTAACGACACTCCGGTCCATCCAGCTGATGCACCTGTGGCTTCGAGTCTCCCTGATACGGATCTCTTTCGGCGCACAGTGCCTGCCGACACTGTTGCATCTCCTCCACCGGCTACATCTCCCGCACTGGGCCGCCGGTCTGCCGCCGGGCCTGATCGGCGGCCGTCATCCCGGTCAAAAACCTCCGCTTCCCGACGTAGGATCCTGAAGGAGGCTGTGCTCAGACGCTCCGGAGGCCGTCTCTACCCTGCACAGTCCGCACACAGTGTAGAAGCAGATTCTGCTCAGTCCTGCTCTGGAAACCCACAACCGGCATCTCCCCAGCCACACTAATAATTGGTGACTCCATAACCAGAAACCTCCGTTTCTTTAACGCTACCACTCGCTGCTTCCCCGGTGCCACCACAGCTGACATTTTAAAAAAACTCCAGGACCTGATGCCGTCGCTCCCGTCCTCCATCACAAGAGTGATAGTCCATGTCGGAACAAATGACACAGCTCTTGTGATGGAGGACGGGAGCGACGGCATCAGGTCC
>NC_060171.1:33249421-33250281 GCF_021292245.1 Micropterus dolomieu | reverse complement strand
ACTCGCTGCTTCCCCGGTGCCACCACAGCTGACATTTTAAAAAAACTCCAGGACCTGATGCCGTCGCTCCCGTCCTCCATCACAAGAGTGATAGTCCATGTCGGAACAAATGACACAGCTCTTCAGCAGTCTGAGCTGACAAAATCAGATTTTAACCGTCTTTTTAACTTTTTAAAGCAGTGTGGAAAGTCCGTTTTTATCTCTGGTCCCATTCACCCAAACAAACGGGGCTCAGAAATGTTAGCTGCGCACATACAGCATGTGGTGCGGTCCTCACATGACTTACGTGAATGACTAATCATTCATGCAGCACACCTGGACACACCACCGCTCACTGAACATAACTCTGCCTCACTGCCACAAATAACTGTCTCCACCTGCTGGCATGTAAAGCCGTCTGCTCCCAGCGCTGTTCCAAAGACTTCTATTCCTGTCATCATCACGCATAGACCAGTAAACCAAAATGTGCACATCCCACACAGAAATAATAGTAATCTCTTAAGGATTAGGACAACTGCACCAACTCCAGCACCCAGAACAAACTCATTTAAAATGGCTCTCTTCAATGTGAGATCACTTTCAAGTAAGACTTTTATCTAAAATGATTTTATCTTGTCTGCAAATCTAGATTTTATGTTTTTAACTGAATCCTGGTTGCAAATGAATGACTATAGCCAGCTAGCTGAACTGTGTCCGCCTCAATATGATTGCTTTAGTCAACCGAGGGTCAGTGGTCGTGGTGGTGGGCTAGTGAGCGTGTACAGGAAAAATTTTAAATGTCATCAAGTACGCTGTGATGAATTTAACTCCTTTGAAGTTCTCACTCTTAAAGTTGGAGGGCTGCAACCTATCATATTTGT
>NC_060171.1:33241655-33249321 GCF_021292245.1 Micropterus dolomieu | reverse complement strand
ATGACACACAAATATACTTGCCCGTCAGATCCACAGACCCTGGAATGCTGAGTTCACTTAACAACTGCCTTTGTGAAGTTAAAAAATGGATGTCAAATAATTTCCTCCAGCTGAACTCAGACAAAACAGAAATCCTGGTCATCAGGTCTCAGCAGATGGCAAATCAAATACTGCCATCTGCTGGTTCCCTAGTAAATCACATTAAGCCTGTGGCAAAGAACCTTGGTGTTTGGTTTGATAGTAATTTAAATTTCGAGCAGCACACCACAAAGCTTGTTCAATCATGTTTTTATCAACTTAGATCGAATTTTTGCTATATTTCTATGTTAACTTTTAAGGACACCGAGACCATTTTACACGCCTTCATCTCATCACGCCTGGATTATTGCAACAGCTTTTCACCTGTTTAACCCAAAAATCTATTGATCGACTCCAGACTGTCCAGAACTCAGCTGACAGGCTTTTAACCAGAACAAAGAAATATGACCACATTACTCCTATTTTAGCTTCATTACACTTGCTCCCAGTATGTTTTAGAATTGACTTTTAAATTCTACTGATCACTTTTATAGCTCTTCATGGTCTCTCGCCTTGTTATATTTCTGACCTTTTAGTCCCATGCGCACCAGCACGTACCTTGAGATCCTCGGGCAGAGGTCTGTTGTCTGTTCCAGAGTCTCGACTGAAAACTAATGGGGACAGAGCGTTTGCTGTCAGGGCCCCGAGGCTCTGGAACAGCCTGCCCAAGGAAATCAGGTTGGCTGAGTCAGTGAACTCTTTTAAGTCCCTTCTTAAAACATACTTTTATAGGAGAGCCTTTCCCGATCTTATTTGACTTTATTTTATCCCTTTTATTTTATTGTATTTTACTAATTTTATATTAATTTTTCATGCTCTTATATTATTCTTTACACTTGTTAAAGAACTTTGTAACTTGTTTTTGAAAAGTGCTCTATAAATAAGGATTATTATTATTATTATTATTATTATTATTATTATTATTGTGCTTTTTCCCTCTCTGGATGGCTGCTGGCCGTTTAGTTTAGGAGTCCGGGGGAGGCATTTCTCGTTGGCTTGGAGGGACCAGTTTGCGTTCCTGTTTTGCTTCGTTGGCCTTGGATCCATGCTTCCCCATTTCTCTGTCGGCCAGTTGTTCGACCCCTCTGGATACTGAGGTATATAGTTAGTTTTCGGGATGTGCAGTGTGGGTGCGGGGCAGGGCTGTGCTCCGGTTTGTTCTGGGTTTGTGCCTGGAGTTCTCGGCCCTTGACGGGCGGGTGGGTTGGTGGTGGCATGCAGCTGAGCTGGTTGATTTTGCCTCATTGCTGGTTTGGCTGGTGTTGCACGGCGGCCGGGGGGCGTGCTGGGCATGGGGGATGTCGGCTGGCGCCGGCGGCCTTAGTTTTTTTCCGGCGGTTGGGGGGACGCCGGACTTTTATTGGCGGGTGCACGGTGACCTGTGCGGGTGGGGTAAGTGTGGCACAGTCGTGGCATCCCACTCTCACTAACAACTACATTCTTTAACAGGCTTATGCACACACACATGTACACACACACATACAGACACATTCACCCACACGCACACAGACACACACACACACACACACAGACACAAACAAATTTAGGTTGTCCCTGGTAGAATTATTCCTGATGCTTTTCTTTCAGTTACTTATTTAAATTAATTATTATTCCAGCTCTCGTGGCTGTGTTGTGTTGCTTATTTAGTGTGTTCATTTTTCTCTTAGTTGTCATACTATGTCAGCTGTTTATTGCTGCTGTTCGGCTGGTTGTCTTTTACTATTATTATTATTATTTTTGTTTGTTGTTGTTGTTTTTCTCCTCCCCAAGCCCCCCTCTCTGTTCTATTGCAGGTTTCGTTGCTTTCTGCAATTGGTGTTTCCCACAGCTTTTCCCTGTTGTCCCCACCTTCCATCCCCCTTCTCTTACAGGTCTTGTCCTTTCTCTGTGCTGTCTGTTTTGGCCCCCCCATCCCCGTGACTACCCCCCTGTCCGGCCCGGTGACAAATCAATACATAATTAAATAAATAATAAAGATAATAATAGTAAAAGACAACCAGCCGAACAGCAGCAATAAACAGCTGACATAGAGACAAAGAGAGAAATGAAAACAAGAAACAGTCCAGCACATTAAATAAGCAACACAGCACAGTCACAAGAGCTGGAATAATAATTAATTTAAATAAGTAACTGAAAGAAAAGCATCAGGAATAATTCTACCAGGGACAACCTAAATTTGTTTGTGTCTATGTGTGAGACTGTGTGTGTGTGTGTGTGTGTGTGTGTGTGTACATGTGTGTGTGCATAAGCCTGTTAAAGAATGTAGTTGTTAGTGAGAGTGGGGCGCCAAGGAATGGAGTTTAACTTATATGGACTCTAAATGAGCCAAGTGGAATGGATTTGATGAAGCAGCGGCGTGAAAGTGACGGCTGTAGAATGCAGTTTAATTTATTAGTGCATTCCTCATGTGGAATGGATTTGACTGACAACATTCTGAAAAGTAAAAATCAGATGCGCTGAATTACATTATATACATTATACATTATAAAAGTGAGTGGGTACAGTAACATTGGTCTTGTCCCACCAACATACAATGGTTCCGACGCCCATGTAATGTTAGCTTTTAGACACACCAAAAGCTTAGGCCAGACTGAGTTCTTCTGTAGGCTGTGACTTTAATGCTACCCAGCTGCTCATGTAAATGTGTGATAAAGTAATACAATGTCCAATTCCTCTCCCTGTTAGTTAAGTTGCAGGTCAAAAGAATACTATTTAATTACACTAATTACATTTGCTGCACTGTGGATTGGTTCAATCAGAGTGTGATTTTGCTCTGTAGTTTGGCTTGCATACAAGCATACATACATAAGCTGTTGATAAGGATCCTATTTAAAGTGGCTGCTGTCTGAATTTAATAACCCGATGGTGGAAGGAATAAAATATTAATATATAATAATTATTGTATGGATGGATACATTAAGGTACCGTATGCAGATTGTTTTTATTTTATTATATTTTCCTGTGTGTATATCTGGTCATATGTAGCTTAAATGGGTAGGCTATATCTACATATTTATTTAATTTATTACAGCCAATAAATGTAGAAAGTTCAAATGCTCCGTATTGTAAATGCTCTGTACTTCTAGTCTTTTCGACCACTCAAAGCGCTTTTACACTACATTACATTCACCATTCACACACATTCATTCACTGAGCCTAAGTGCTCAAACAGAAACTAACATTCACGCCATACACTGGCAGAACAGCCACCAGAGGCAATTTGGGGTTCAGTATCTTGCCCATGGACACTTCGACATGCAGCCTGGGGGAGTCGGGGATTGAACCGCTGACCTTCCGATTAATGGGCAACCTGCTCTACCTCCTGAGTAATAATAATATAACAAATATAATAAAAATCATAAAATGATTTAGTTTAGGCTTTGCCTTGGTGCCTAGACCTGCCAACAAATGCCTGTTGTTAGAAGAAAACAAAACAGCCCACATTTCCTTAGACCTGGAGACCACAACTAACCTCAGAATCAGCTGCCCTGCCAGTCTCCCACTTCTCTCTCTCCTAAAATATCTTCAGTTTCCATCTGGTCAATGAAGGAATGATATACAGCAGCATTAACAGGAACACTACAACATTTAGTTTTCACTGACAACAACATTCTATGGGGACTGATATTGTTTTGAAATAGATTACTAGAGATAGGCAATATTAATGGCGTTCACATTATCAACACTAGTGTTTTCCATTGCCAACTATTCCCCAAATATCCCCTTTCCTTTACCTCAATTAAACATGGCTTAAGTTCAGCATGTAACAGTCACGTACAACAACTTACAGTTTCACTCTGTGTCACTCACTACTGAATCAATCTTGCTTCACCATGTCTTTGTGCCACTCTGTGAGTATTAAAGGCAGCTTGGCAGAGCAGCGATGAAAGGCAGCCTCCCTCAGGGTCCTAGTACCCAACCACAGTAGGGATTTAAATTATGAAGCAGAGGAAACAACTAGAATGATTATTTTAAGCCAATAAACTCTCTCTCTGCGGTTCCAGTTTTCACTGACATCCTCTGAATCTCATTTGACCTGACAGGCTCACAGACCTCACATGACCTTTACTGTTGTTCTGTATCTTTACGTGGAGTTTGTGTTGGAGTATGTGTTGTGCTGGGAGCTGGTTGTTTTTTGGTAGTATTGGACTGCATTTCAATAGCTGCGGTGGTGTCGCTGTAATTGGGGAGAGACTTGGGTGCGCGCACAGGGCTACCTCCCTACCCGGTACTTTCACATTAAAAACAGAATAGTGGCTGTTCCAAGCAACAGAGAAAATGGGTGTGCTTTATTTCTAAGTGAGGTGAAAGCCTATAGACTATAGCCTATAAAAAAGGCAGTAAAATTTGATTTAACAATAAGTGATTTCATTAAAAACTACTTATAGCCCCTTAAACTTTCGAGTCTTGTGAAAATATGCGATTGGCTACACTACAGACAGATGCTCCAAATTAAAGAAATTTGGAGGGTTGTGTCTGTCTCACTAAAACTCCATTTACTCTACTTCCGCGTATAAAGGAGCTTGATGGTTATGGCTGTTTAGCTATGAATGGACAGTTGCTGTTCAGGGGAGGATTTTAGCACACTGTCAATTAATGTGTTTGGTGCTGTCTTATAACTTGGGTTTTGAAGATACATTTAGGTTACGTTTCCAGTTACAACTTGATTATGTGTTTTTAAGGATCTCCTGTCCGATTAAGCATATACACTGCTCCCTCCCTGGACCCTGAGTCAGGTCGGAAAGTCAAGGCCACAATAGTAATGATCTGTTTCTCTGACAGTGACATAGCAGCTGGTGGACTTTTGGCAAATACAAACTGTCACAACCCTGGGGGGCTAACAAGGTACTTGAAGTCCCCTGTGAACTGAACAGAAGAAAAAATCCAGCCACCACTTGGTAAATAAGTACAGAGGAAAAATCCCCTGTCGCTTTCTTCTTTATTTGAGACTCTGTATTGTCAGGGAATTGACACTGATGGCCACAGTCCTTGGTTTGATAAGATTAGGTGAAACTTTGTTGATCCTCCAGGAAAAACTGGGCTGCTGCAGCAACACACAATGGACAAAGCTAAGAAGAATATTACCATGGCTAAGAATAGCACAAATAAAACAACTACAGTACAACACAGAACACTATTTCTCAGATTGTATATTTAGTAGATAAATGTGAATACTGGTTCATATAATTTAAACAAGCATTTAGATTTTTTTAGACCATTAAAATAAGGAAAGAAAAACTCCGGATAACTCATTAGGATTCATCCCATGGGAACCATGGATATCTGTATTTAATCTAAAAATGTCAACCTCATGTCATCCTCACTAGACCATGAATGGCTATACAAAATTTAATTTTAATTCATCCAGTAGTTGTTGGTATTTCAGTCAGGACCGAAGTGGTGGACCGGCTGACAGAGCCATCCCCAGAGCCACGCCACTGGCTAAGAGATAGAATAACACAGGCTTTGCTGTAAGGTTCTGTTGTAATGTGCATTTAAATATGCACTATGAAAAATTTCCCATGAGAAAGCTTAAAACTCAACATGCATCAAAATGTTTTGGTGAGACACTGTGTGCCTCTGCCATATAAAGACAAATAAATTGCTCTATGCACTTGCACTTTGAATAAGAAGAGGTCTAAGCAGGTGGAAAGAAGAGACACAATTTCATACCAAAAGATGAGCACCAAAATTGCACTGCTGCCCACTCTGCATAAACAACCTCAGCTGCACCATCCCACTCACCCACCTCAGGAACAAAAGTAGAACAAGAAAATCTAGCACCATTAAGGTGGATCTTTGCTATGTTGGTCGATAGAGCAAATTTGTAATGCTTTTACTGATTCTCTCTGTTTCTGTCATCTTAAAGCTATTCGTCAGTGCCAGGTATACTGCCTAACCCTAACCCCACTCACATTCTTCTTTGAAACACACAGTACAATATAAAATTTTCTGCAGGGGCTAGGCTAGGTGCTATTAAGGCAGAGCAAGTGATCACATTAGGGGCATTTTTCAACGTCTTAAAACACCCTTTTACCAGGATCAAACCCAAAGAAAGAGAAAAATAATTTGTCTCCTTGCTCTCTTTCGCCCTCTTTCTCTGTTCCCATCAGAAAACGTGATGGTGTGATAGTTGGTCGTTCTCAGAAAAGACTCAAGCTTTCTGAGCTTACACAAATCTCCAGACAAAGCAGCCCTGCGATCCCCTCCTGTAGATTACCAAGCAACCAGACAGCCAACTACAGAGCAGATGAGAGCTGCCAAATCTCAACATCAGGAGAGCAGAAGTAGTAGAGGAAGGAGGGAAGGGGGGGGATGAGGGATTGAGAAGTGTCCCTGATTTCTGCTCTCCCTGTGCTATCACTGGCTTGCAGACAGGGCTTAAGGGAACAATCCACAGAGGAGCAGAGATTAATATTGACGTTATTAAATTGTAGCACAGCCTCAGTTACGTGGCCTTCCTGCTGCTTACTTAAAGCAAAACTGTGTAACCTTTAAATTTAAAAAGTAGGTCCATTCTTTCTTGTATGTTGCGTAGTGTAGTGGGTGTGTTTTTCTGTGCTCTTCTGCGTCTGTGGGCCTTTCTGAAACTGCTTGCTACTCCCTCCCCCTACCTACTTCCACTCTGCTTGCGTGTTGATGCGGAGGGTCCGCCAACTTGAGTGCCATCCGAAACCAAAGAGGGCGGAGTGGTAGTGGGTTGTTAAACCCTCCAGTGCGAAGTGAGCACTGATGCCAGCTTGTTTATGATCTTTCGTCGGATAACATGTAGGATTCTTAAATTCTGAAACTACACTTACATTTCATATCACAGGTTAACAATGTAGTCCAAAGGTTATATTGTGTTTAATAAAAAATGCTCGTCTGATTGACAATACAACTGTTGTATATATTGAATCGTATTAATCCGAAAATCTTCATCCAAAGCTAAATAGCCTGCATTAAACGACAGAATAATAGAACATGGACATTTTCAATTCAATTTTATTTATATAGCGCCAAATCTCACAGCGCTTTTCATAAAAGAGCAGGTCTAGACCGTACTCTATGATGTTATTTACAGAAGCCCAACATTTCCCACCAAGAGCAGCACCATCTGCCTCGACCGGTTGGGGTGAAGGGGGGGGAGAGAGAGAGAGAGAGAGAGAGAGAGAGAGAGAGAGAGAGAGAGAGAGAGAGAGAGAGAGAGAGAGAGAGAGAGAGAGAGAGAGAGAGAAGGTGATGTTGCTATAGACTGAATGAAAAATGGTACAGATATTTATAGTAGTGTTAATGATAACGATTGTAATGTTAATGATTATAATAACAATAGGACTAGCAACAATAGTCGTTGCAGCAGAGGGTGTCGAGCAGGAACACGGGGGCAGCAGGTGACCCGCAACCACAGATCCAGACTCCACAGCTCCAGAGCCAGAAAACCTGCAGGAAGTGATAGGAGGAGAGAGGAGAGGGACGAGAAAGCACAAGACTACCGGAAAAGGGAGAAGTTTTGTTAGTAACATGCAATAATGGGATGAGGTTGCATACAGAGGGAGAGAAAGTAGAGGAGAGAGGAGCTCAGTGCATCATGGGAAATCCCCCGGCAGTC
>NC_060171.1:33224813-33241555 GCF_021292245.1 Micropterus dolomieu | reverse complement strand
GGATCTGACGGGCAAGTATATTTGTGTGTCATCAGCATAAATATGAAAAGAAATGCCATGTTTATGGATAATATGTCCAAGGGGAAGCAGATACAAGGAAAACAAAATGGGTCCTAAGACCGACCCCTGAGGCACACCATATTTAACTGGACAGAATGAGGAGACATAGTTGTTTACAAACACACAAAACTTCCTATTTGACAGGTAGGATGAAAACCATTCTAGGGCAGTACCAGAGATCCCCACCCAGTGCCTCAGTCTGTCTAACATGATGTTGTGATCAATGGTGTCAAAAGCAGCGCTAAGGTCCAGGAGTACCAGGACTGAGCACATGCCTTCATCAGCAGACGTTAAAAGGTCATTGGTGACTTTAAGCAGGGCAGTCTCAGTGCTGTGGTACTTCCTGAAACCAGACTGAAACTTTTCAAATAATTTGTTATTTTCCAGTACAGTGAGCAGCTGTTTGGACACAATTCTTTCTAGAATCTTTGCAATAAAAGGCAGTTTTGAAATTGGTCTAAAATTATGTGGGAGGGAGGGATCTAAACCAGGTTTCTTTAAAAGTGGGTTCGCGCAAGCCGTTTTAAAATAATCTGGGACACAACCAGTAGATAGGGAGCTGTTGAAAACAGAGATCAAATAGGGCCCAACAGAATCCATTATTTTCAGTAAAAATTTTGTAGGTATTACATCAAGTGGGCTGGAGGACACTCTCATTTGTGAGATATGTAAATATTGTCGTGCTGCAGAGATGTCGTGGCCTACACATCATATTCTGTAGACCTAAGAAAAAATCTTTGATTGGTCCAAATAGCTCCATTTAAATGTTTTTCAATGAAAATAAGAATAATAATTTATAAGTGATCATTCCCTCTAAAATCACAAATTGGATCGCAATATCAGTCAAATCTGTCCATCTAGCTAGCAGTTCACGGACAGATGTCCTCACATTTTCCTTGAGAATTTGCTGGTATAATTCAGAATTCATGACCTGTCCAGGGTGTACCCCGCATCTCACCTGGTACCAACTGGGATTGGCTCCAGCCCCCCTTGACCCTGTTCAGAATTTATTGTTCCATCAAGAAAGGCAAACAGTTCTGGCCCACATGCAGCAAAAAAGTAAATGTAAATGCTCCGTATTTATATAGTGCCCTTCTAGTCTTTTCGACCACTCAAAGCGCTTTTATACTACATCACTTTCACACACTAAGCTTAAGTGCTCAAACAGAAACAAACATTCACACACTGGTGGAACAGCCACCAGGGGCAATTCAGGGTTCAGTATCTTGGACACTTCGACATGCAGCCCGGAGATTGAATCGCCAACATTCCGATTAACGGCCAACCCGCTCTACCTCCTGAGCCACAGGTCGATATCACGGTACAACTACCACCTTGTTTCACAGATGGAATAAGGTTGTTGTGCTGGAATGCAGTGTTTTCTTTTTGCTAAACATATATGCCATGATATCCATATTGAGAATACGTACCTAGTTTCTTTCAAAGAACTTACATTGTGCATTCTGCACTTTGTTCCATAGTGCAATAGCAGGTGCCCCAGGTCCAGAGTGGCAATGACAGAGACACCGTTCTCCCTATAACAAGTCCATATACCATTAAAATGATTCTGAAGCGGTAATGTTGCCTTAAGCATGCAGTAGTGCACCTATTTCTTGAGAAACCGAGCATTTTAGACCCATTTATAAATTACCATTCTTATCAAATGTTTTAGGGAAGACTGTGTATTGATTTGACTTTTATGAATACTTTGATATTTCTGACAACTTTCAATCAGGTTTCAGTGCACATCATAGCACCGAATCTGCTCTCAACAAAGTGCCCCTCAGCTCTGGAGCTCCCCGCCCGAGGATCTGAGGCTTGCTGAATCAATCTTTTAAAAAAGCCTTTTATTAATTCTAGCACATAGCTTTATTGCCAACAAGTCATATTCTGTGTTGTTATTATTATCTTCACTGTTGGGATTTTAATTTAATTTTATTTTATTGATGTACCATGTTAATTGCCTGCTTTTATTACAAAGAGTACGGTCTAGACCAGCTCTTTATGAAAAGTGCAATGAGAACTTCTGTTATAGCTTTTTTTTATTTATTTAAAATTCATATCTTCAGAAACTGCCATTAAAAAAAAAATAACAGACTAAACTTCCAGTGTATAAAAACACATTTACTCATTCACGCACACACTCATACACTGATGGCAGCGAGCTAGCTAAAAGGGTGCTGGCCAACCATCGTGAGCAATGGAGTTCAGTGTCTTGCCCAAGGACACGGCAGGAGGTGGGGATCAAACTTCCAACCCTGTGATCAGTGGACGACCTGCTATTCCTCTGGAGCCACAGCCAAGACTACAGCATCATAATGAATAGATCAATGTATATGAATAAGTCATGGTGTGAAAAGAGACATTACTCCTGTCAGCACAGAAATTAAGTACTTTAAACAAGGTCCAAGGAGTAAAGAGACATAACTGGCCCCCATCGGAATTCATAAATCATGTGAAGAACTGCAGTTGCTGTTGGACACACAGTGCTCTCACGACTAAAAACATGGTGCTAAAAACTAGTGTAGTATGGTTGTATTACAAAGGAATTGTTTGGGTTTCGGCTTACAGTTTTATTCTTGGCCCTGTATTTGTTAGTCGTCTATTCACTCCCTGTCCAGGTGTTCTTCTTCTGTGTTCTCCTTTAGGTTTTGTTCGCTAGTAAGGCATTCGCTCCATGTTCTGTTGTATTCCATTACATTCGTCCTGGTCTGTTGTCCTATGCTTTACTTCCTGTTTTAGTTTACTATTGCCTGTGTTAGACTGGTCCCACTTAATTCCTGTTTAGTATGATTAGCCTAATGTCTTTCACCTGTTTGCTCTGTCCCCACTTGTGTCTGTATACAGGTGCATGTCAAAAGATTAGAAAAAAATTTTTTGAGCTGCACATGTGCACAAATTTTCTGTAACTAGTAAGATTATGTTACAATTCATATTTTTACAAGAATTTAATTTGGATTTGAAACCAAAGTTAGATGAATGCAGATTTACAGATGCAGCTCACAAAATTGTTGAGATGCATCTCTTTATATTGTCTGGTTTCTGTACAGTTGAGTGTCTGTACCTGTGTCCTCTACCTTTTCTATTACTCTGCTGTTGAACCGCTCCGATTTTGGATTTACATTTTTTGGAAACTGCCTTTGCCTGCCATGAACTCGTGTAATCCTGTTCATTAGTTCCTTGTAAATAAATCATACAGCTTGCACTCTGCTCTGACTGGTCATCTGGGCCCTACCTCTCAGTTACCTGATTCTGCACTCGACCAGTGTGATAAAGTCGATGAGTGCCGCACTGTGGTACCTTCCTGGAGTCCACATTTGTCATTCTATCCTGCATGATGCTGAATAGAGAAAACCATTCTGTCCGGACAAAGTGTGTGGTACAATTGTCTAAACAGCAGATAGAGGCAAAGCTGGGCAGAGATTGGAAAAGAAAATTAGAGAACGACTGACTGACAGTGATCCAAATGCCATGTTTAGTTGGCATTTACAGTCTCCACAGGGGCTTAAGTGACACAGCTGCTTAATTTTGTCATGACTCCCATCTAATCATAGTTACAGGCAGCGTGTCTGTGTGTTTTGTACGGTTTTCTTGATATTATTACACTATTAGGTACTCTTTTGCACCTCTCTCTACCTGGCATTAATATACCGCTTGTATCTCAATTGTATTACATTTTATTACATTTACACCTGAAATTAAAATGTGTCTAATATACACCCTGAAATGTCAGCAGTAAAAATGCATCTCCATGACTTACTCTTTCTTTCAGGCAACCAGAAGAATAATAACAAAAAAATACCTTGATTATTGGGATTGGGAGATCCAAGTAAGGCTGTAGCAGCAAAATGCATGCACTGACTGCATTGAGCAAGGGTGTGTTTTGTGTGAATTCAACTTTTCAGTTGTCTGAGAAATAATGATTTCTTTCTTCTTTTAAAAGTTATATACCCTCTCTTTTGTGTTAGACTATTGCACGTTAATCGGTGGTTCAATCCCAGGCTCCTCCAGGCTGCATGTCGAAGTGTCAAGATACTGAACCTGAACTGCACCCAATGGTGGTTCATTTATCGATGTATGAATGTTTATTTCCGTTTGAGCACTTCACAGAATAGAAAGGGGCAATATACTGTAAATACAGACCATTTACCGTTCTACAAATTGAAAATACTTTCTCTTGAGCTAAAAATGTGCAGCTATACTCAAGCTTTGACTCCACTGATGTACAGACATAAGAGAAAAAGAAAAAGGGTTCTGGAGGGAAATAAGAGGAAGAAGTGAAGTTCCTGGTTGGTTTTGAGATCGGTCTCAGTTCTTTTACATACACCGGCATTCATTGATTTCTTGATTACTTAGGTGCAGCGGGACAGGCTGAAACCACTGACAAACACTGACATATTACCAGTTTATAAAGTTGTTGTGGAATTATGGAGTTGTCAAATGTTTGCCAACCAGGGGCGGTTCTAGACCAATTTTATTAAGGGGGCCAGGCTGGGGCCAGTTGTTTTGTCAGAGGGGCCCATTCACTCTGGGACAAAAGAGACAAAGGCAATGTTCAAGCTTTCAAAATGTCTTGTTTAGTATATAATGTTATGTTTTAGTAACTTACAGTTATTTGTTTCAGTAACAGGATCTTTTCAGTGACTTAGTTATAGTTTTATTAAATGACATTATACAAAAAAAACATTCCTGTTAACTTTAGCTCAAGTTACAGAACATTCTTTGATGCAACACTTCTTTGTAAGGCTTAATGAACAGTAGAAGCTCTAGTGTACTAGACATTCTCTGGATCCCAGTTTGTATTTTGTATCCCACTATAACTTACTTGATAGCAGGCCATCATCTGTGCATTATAATAAGGGGACACCTGTATTTCAGGTTGAAAATACAGTCTGAAATTATTTGTATCCCACTATAACTTTTGTTAGGAAAAAAACAACTTCTCCACATTCACCCCTGTTATTAGTCCTGATGTGAAGGATACACAAAATTAAATACTTAAGCCATCATCTGTGCTTTATAAAGGGGGGATACATTTTATGGCAGTTTGAAAATACAGTCTGAAATAATTGCTTGGAAAATAGAAACTTCTCCATATTCACCCCTGTTATTAGTCCTGATGTGAAGTATACACAAAATGAAATACTTGATGGTAGGCCATCATCTGTGCTATAAAGGGGGATACATATTTAGGCAGACTGCATGTCCAGCCTGGTAGGACCAGTAGGCTACTGTTCTCGCTTTTTGTGTATGAAGTGCTGTTTAAATGCTTCTGCTGCTGCTGGTACAGAGGAGGGCTGGTCTGTTTCTACCAGCTGAGTTTATAATGTGCCATATTTTTATGTAAGTGGCAAACTAAGCTGAACAGTTACTGAAGACAGACAGCTTTCACTTTAGCTTGTTTGTAACAATAAGCTATCATCTGAACTAGCGCTGTGCTTGTACCAAAACCAAAAAACCAAAACACAGCTGCGGTGGATGAGAGACTGAGCAGATTAAAACATCTTGTTTTGTGTGCTTATGCTTATTAAACAGGAGTGTTGGTAAAGATTTTTTTTTTTACTGGCTAAGTCTTTATTGCACCACGTACATACACTAACCAGCGTAGTTGTCGTCAATGTCCGCTGATCAGCTGGCTGACTTTGCTCCGTGTGTGCGTGCGTGTGTGTGGAGGCGTTCTGCAGAGACACAGGAGTGTTGTCATATATAGCCATATATTTATTATGTGCTGGGCCCCATGGAGGTTGCTTCGGGCGGATGTGGCCCGCAGCCGCCAATTCAATGAGGCTGCTGTAGACTTTTCGTTCAGTGGGGGAGCCATAGGGGGGTCCAAGGTCTGTGTTACAGGGGCACTGGCCCTTGTTGCCCCCCCTCCAAAAAACCCCCGCCACAGTTGCCAACTGCCTTACAACTGAGAAAACTCCATCTGCAGATAAAGATGATATGGTTGAAAGCACTAGAAAAGCAACTAAATGGACCTCCAGCTGGACTGTGCCATTTGATACATCACATAACATAATGATTTAATCCATTGTTTGTGTTAAATATTAATATTGATTATTGGTCACTGGTCACTGTTTTCTCTCTACTGTATGTTTACTGATTTCATGCTTAAAATAAATTTCAAGAACAATACTATCCCAACCCCAGAATCAAACCATTGTAACATTATACATTCATATTAGGGCAAACTGCTGGCTTGGTGTGTCAGCTTCTGATTAAAGTCTCCCCTACCATAAAGGAAGTGATATCTGTAGCTATGGAGACAGACTCTCAGGAGTACAAATCAAACTTCCGGCACTGATATTGTATTTTTTTCAACCATGACAGTCTTCTATCTTTTATGATTTTATATCTGTGCATGGAGTAATCAGAGTTGGGTGGAAACAGCTCACAGTTCAGGGACAGTCACCACTAACTTCCTTCAGCATGGATACATGCCTATAGTCTCACTCCTGTTTTATAAGTTTGTCTAGTAATGCCATATTTGTGTTTTGTACAATGTTTATATGTACGTTTGTTTCGGATGTAAAGCAGTATCAGTATGACATGACATGTGGACAGACTCAAGGTCCTGTCATCTGTTGTGTCTCTAACCTCTGCAAGTGCTGTCCATTAAACGTCAACAACATGACGAACCTTGAAGCAATAATTACTTTATGCCCAAGTAGACGTTACGCTGATTCCCTGGCAAAAAATGTTTACCATTGTACTGCTGTCAAATTTCAGAACAATACTATAGAGTGGAGAATTACTTACTGTAATAACATAGTTCAAAACATGTTCAGACTGTTTTCTGCAATCTCCTATAATTTCTCAAATAGCAGCCAGCTTAATGGCTGAAGACGAGGAAGTCGTAATTATTGTCAGCTTGAAAAAAGGATGGAGACTGGACCTAGAGTTATGAGATACGAAGGTTTCATTATTTCTGTCTTTCTCTCATGCTCGTGTGTGTGTGTGTGTGTGTGTGTGTGTGTGTGTGTGTGTGTGTGTGTGTGTGTTTGATGTTAGTAAGACTGTCAGGGGATTTTCTGAGAAATTTTACTGCAGTTAAAGTGAAATTGCCAGACGTTAATGGCAATGTACACAGACGAGCAATACAATAGTCCATAATAGAAAATAAAACTGCATTGTGATGTATTGACAGGTTGCTCACAGTGGTCCTATGCACGAGAAACGACAGAGGAACATTTTTATTTAAGTAAAGGATCACCCGAAAGAGCTTAAAGGTGCGCCATGCAATTATCGAGATATCCAATACCATGAAAAATACCATGATATGGAGCAAAAAACACAGCAAGTAATTTAACTAACGTTGCCTAAGTTGTGGGCTAGTAAACAGTCGCTACAGCTGCTTCTGTGAAGCTAACATGCAGAGAGGACGAGACTGTCCCGGAGCTGCACACCAGCTCCACACAGTGATACTCACAATTCTCCTGCTGATATAGCTAACATCACAACAAGAGCATGTCTTGGTGAACTAGAAAGTGAGCTCACTGTCGATGGGCAAGTCATGTAACGTTACCTGATCATGGCTTGAATACTACTGTGTTGCTTGTTCCAAGCCATTTTGTATGTTTCCATTTACAGAGCTAGGGCTGCGAACAAACCAGGCGAGAACCTCATGGGTCTGAAAAGTGAAGCCAGCTCTTTCTTGCTCGGTGTGCCAAGCAGCTTTATCTTGAGAAATGTGATTAGTGACACTAGTGTTGTCAAGAACAGGCGACTTTCAGTCCAATTAAAAACTGCGTGATAAGGATAAGGATATAGTGGTGTGTTGCTCGGTAAGTAATCTATGGGAGCAACAACAGCTGCCATCATCCACCAGATGTTGCAAAATGACAGAATGTGATCCCTGAGACGATTGAGATGTTTGGCGTTGAAGCGGGAGCAAAAGGTGTCTTTCTTTTACTAATGCATTATGTAACTGTTGTATATTAGGTTGTTTGAGTTTTGCTATCTTAATTATCACTTTGCTAAAGTCTGGAAGTCTGTATTGGAAACTTAGTGTTTGTCAGTCGTGTGACCTGAATTTACCAAGTAAAAGTAGTCACCAAAATAACTTCTTGAGTAAGAGTACAAAAGTATTTACTAAAAATATTACTTGAGTAATAAGTAACTTAAAATAAAAAAATGGGTAATTTTCCATCTTTTATTTGATGTGGATGTGACTAGAATTATTTCAGATGGTCTTTCTCAGGTAAAGGTAAAGAAGTGAACATACACTTGTATTTATTTGTGTTGAAATCACCATCTCCTGATTAGATAACCTGCCACATTTACACCAGGACAATATTTCCAGTGTGTATCCAGCAAAATATTAAATAATACTATAATATAATATTAGTACTCCAATAAGTAAAGATTGTTTAAAAATACATTTTCTTTTTGTCCCCCATAATAAATTAAGCAAACAAAATAAGTTAAGAGATAATTCTGTTATGTTTTATAATTGATTTCCTATTGAATACAGGTGTGTTGACTTCTTCCACGTTATGTTCCAGTACATCTAGAGTGGAATACCTTGAGAAGATTTTATTTAAATTGCATGATGAGTGTCACACAGGGGTTACGGCCTGTTGCCACAAAGTGGCGCTATGACTATAACTGAATATTGGCATGGATATATTGATAATGGTCTCGACCATTATCAATCACATAAAGTTTGTTACTGATTTGAGCATGTGCAGCGAAGTTATAACAATTTCCTGTCTCATGGCGCTGAATGGTACTTGCCACGCCAAGCATACACATTATCAATGTGTTAAGACTTTTCTGAGATAGTGTTGAAGTAGATATTGACAGCATGACGCATGGTGCTATGACTTTGAGTGAATGTAGGAATATGGATGTGTTCAATGTGGGTGTGTTATAATGTCAAATTTGGTACAGATGTGAGCATGAACACTAAAGTTATAACAACTTTCTGTTTTACGGTGAATCAATGATATTCCATTCCGCGCCATGGGCACAATGTGTAATCATCAATGGGATAAGACTACACAGCAAAAATTTTAAGTCGATCAGACTAATTCTCTAGTAGGAGTTCATTGATGTATGGAGTGTGTAAATCGCAAAATATGGCAGTTAAATTCAAAATGGACGACTTATTTTTGGGTGTCGGCCTGCTTGGCGTGTGTGCAAAAAGGTTTTCGACAACGGTTAGGCTGTTAAAAATGCGATGTATTTGCATCAATCTGAAGGGAAAACCCTTAACCACTGCACTATTGAGATACACTGTAAGAAAACTTTCTCCATTGCTCTGTTTTTGAATTGCCATGAAATGGCTCCAAAGCACCAATAGAGGGCTCTCATTGACCAAAAATTCCTGGCACATGGCTGTCCAGTCAAATATGTAGAGCAATCTACTGCTTTAAGGAAACACTGATATCCATGTAAACAGTGATTGCATTTAGAAATACCAACAATAAACAAATTTAAAAACAACCACTGCAAGTCAGTGGGAAATGAACATTTTGTTGGCAGCATTAAGTTAAAAAAAACTATACAACTGTATTTGTGTTTTTAAAATCCTATAGCCAACAGGTAAAAGAATTCATAATATGCCACATATTAGCTCGGCAAACATATCTGTTCAGTTTAGCTCCATTTGGTTAAAATGCCTTCAACGGGATTTGATCTGTCAATTTTTGGAGCTGAAGGGCAATACCTTAACCTCTGGATTAACCTTTTCATTTATCGTTTTTGCTGACATAACATGTAATGCCTCCAAAGCACCAATAGAGGGCAACCAATGACCACAAATGCCTGCCACAGCTAAATAACACGAATACACAGAAAGCGACTAATCTCGTGAAAAACCTACTAAACAATTATTGTAAACAATTATTTCATTTAGAAAGACCAACAACATACACATTTAAAAACAATCACTGCAAGTCATTAATTTCAAAATCCATACAACTGTGTAAAGTTGTAAGCTGTGATTAATTACCACTGTTGGCTGTGGCTAGAATCGATCCCTTGGAATGGGAAAAATAATTAATGGTTCAAAGTCCAGCACACTACCAACTGGGCTATGGGAAGAGATGATGAAGATGATAGTAATAATAATACATTTTATTTGATGGCGCCTTTCGTGGCACTCAAGGTCACCTTACAACAAGAAGCAAAAGTACATAGCATCATAAAAATGAAAGGAAAAATAACATTTAAAACAGTGAAAATGGGAATTGGTGTTGTACATTATTACAGTGAGAATGCTAGTTTAAAAAGATGAGTTTTGAATTTTGTAATAGAGTCCAGTGTACGGATGTGTGGGGGGAGAGAGTTCCAGAGTTTGGGTGAAGCTTTGGGAGAAGGCCCTAGCACCCATTGTACTGAGGTTGACGGTTGGTAGTGTCAAAAGACTTGCTGTGGAAGACCTCAGGGAATGAGATGGAGTGTAGGTCTGAGTGAGGTCAGTGAGATAAGGTGGGAGATTGTGGAGGGCTTTGAATGTTAGTAATAATATTTTAAAGTGAATCCTTTATGATACAGGGAGCCAGTGTAGTTGAATCAGCAGAGGAGTGATATGTTCTGTGGACTTGGAGCGTGTTATGATTCTTGCTGCAGCATTTTGGATGAGCTGCAGTCGATGAATGAGTTAGGACTGCCTGCTAAAATTGCACTGCAGTAATCACTGTGTGACGTGACCAAGGCATTTACTGGGACTTCCGTTGAGTGTTGAGTTAGAGCAGTGCGTAGTCTGGAGATGTTTCGTAAGTGGAAAAAGGCAGCCCGGGATATGTTCTTGATATAAGTAAGAAAGGGTACTGTCCAACATTACACCGAGGCTCTTAACCTGTGTGGAGACAGATATGGCGGTTCCATTAATAGGGAGTAAGGTGGTGTTGGTTTTTGACAGAGTAGATTTTGAACCAATGAGCAGTAGCTCAGTCTTAGTATTGTTGAGTTGTAGGTAATTTGTTGTCATCCATGTCTGAATGTCATGTAGACAGGCAGTGAGTGTACTGGAGGAGAGTGGGGAGCTGGGGTTTGTAGACAGATAGAGCTGTGTATCGTCAGCATAACAGTGAAAATGGATGTTCTAGCGCCGGAAGATGTTGCCAAGAGGGAGGAGGTAGATGATAAATAATAGTGGTCCTAGCACTGAACCCTGCGGTACTCCGTAGTGGACTCTGGAGGTTTCTGATCTGTAGTTTTGGATTTTTACATATTGTGACCTTCCTGAGAGGTAGGAAGCAAACCATTCATAGACAGTGCCCCCAATTCCTCTATTTGCCAGGCGGATGTGATATGGTGTCAAAAGCTGCTGTGAGGTCCAGGATGATGAGAATGGAGAGTAGACCGGAATCTGCTGCACGGAGGAGATCGTTGGTAATCTTAGACAGGGTTTCTGTGCTGTGTTTGGGTCTGAAGCCAGATTGGAATTTTTCCAGGAGATTGTTTTTATTGAGGTAGGTCTGTAGTTGAGATCCAACAACCCTTTCCAGAATTTTCGATATGAATGGCAAGGTGGAAATTGGCCTGTCGTTGTTGTTATCATTGCAGTCTAAAACAGGTTTTTTCAGTGTTGGTTTGATTACGGCAGCTTTCAGAGAGCGCGGAACTATACAAGTGGACAGTGAGGAGTTGATGATGGATGTTACCAGGGAAATTATAGAAGGCAAGCACGCTTTTACTAGCGTTGTGGGGATTGGATCCAGATGACATGTGGAATTATTGGACTTGGTAATAGTTTCAGAAAAGTGGCTTTTAGTTTGAAGGCTGAAGTCAAAGAAGATAGTGGATGTAGGCAGTAGTAATGAACTTGCTGATTGTGGGTTGGTCTGCACTGTGTTTACAGAGGCAAGATGGTCATGTATTGCAGTGATTTGAGTTGAAGAATATCATCTGTTTTAAAAATTACAATGTGATCTTTTGTTGTTAGAAAAGTGCATTTGCCTTAATAAAAGCTTTCAAGCTGTCATTTTGGTATTTTTAGTTAGGAATCATCTTTAGTTTGTTTTTTGGCAAATTAAAACCCCATAAAGGGCCTCGTTTCAGAAAGCGTGTTTATTGAAAACTCAGTTGAATCAGATTTGAAGGAAACTCTGGGTTTTCGGTTTCAAAAAGTTAGGTCATCTCAACTCTGAGACAGTTACTATGGTCACATACTCTCTCAACCTAACCTGCTACCTACCAGGTTTTGTTGAGCTAACCCTAACTTTTTGATTTTTATCTGAAGCCCGCATTGGCTACTGAAAGTCAGACATTGCATGTCCTTTTCTTGAAGATCCTGTTGATTTGGAAGCACTGATACTTCACAGAAATCTCTGTCGGGAGAGTGTAATTAGAACCCGCTTGGATTTATTATCGTTCCCTGATGATTTTTTGAATGAGCGTTTGCGTTTGTCATCACGGTCCATAATTTCTCAACAATATCATCAGCCCTCACATTCCTCACATGACACATCGTTTCTTGTACAACATCGGTGACACAAAGCATCTTTCAAAGGCAACCGTATGTTGTGCTGTGAGAAATGTGAATCTTGCACTCAAACGTTTACTGTACACTTTTGTCCCGAGTCTCAGGCCCAAAAGACTAATCAAAAAGGAATTCCACAGAATTGCTGGTAGGCCTGTCAGTCCAAGCAGTAATTATTGTATTTAATATTGAGCCTGAATACTAATCAGGTAATATATTTCAATTTTTTCCATGTGTGATTGGCTGTATAGATGGAACACGCATTCCCATTAAGGTTCCTTCAGTAAATTAAGGAGATTATGCAAACAGGAAGTCTTTTCACAGTATTAATGTGTAGGTAGGCCTATATTCCAAATGATATGCCTACTTTATAATACAAGTTCTGCAGCTAATTAATGTTCTGCACCGTGAAGACTCACGAATTTGAGTCTACATTGAGCACTAAATTTGCTCGTGGTGAGTTTGAAATAAATAAAGCTATATCCCAATATAAGCAATATATTTATCCTCCTAATGCTTAAGGCCCCGTTCCAGCACTTTCCTAGGCTCCAAGTCTCCACAGAAAGAGCATGTGAAATCAACGTAGCACGTGTTGTTCTACACAACATAGCTATATTTAGAGGAAAACGTTGTGTTCCTCTACCAGAGGATGCTCCTCACCAACATCCTGACCTCCCCGCTGACGTACGAGATGGAAGAGTGTTACAGTCATTTCTTATCCATCACCTCCCCAATGTGAAATAAAAACAATACGCATTTGATTTTATGAAGTCTTCTTTAATTCCTGCAAATACGGTACAGTAGTAATTATTTTTCATTAAAAAAGTAAAATTTTCTACATGTGGGCACCTTACATACCTCTAACTGATCCAGCAGTTGAATTTCCATTTGTCTTTAGCATTTGCAGCCTTATGTGGTCCATTTCTAAATGAGATTTTTCAATTTCTTTTTCCAAGTACACTTTGTACAGCTTCACAGGGAGCTATAGGAGCACAGAAAAATAATAACTTTATTTGTATAGCGCTTTTCAAAACCAAGTTACAAAGTGCTGCACAGTAAAATAAACATGATCCATACTTAAAATATAAATTTATTAAAAATCAACAATAAAATCAGCATTAAATAATACTATACTATTTTTTTTTTTTTTTTTTAAAGAGGCCACTGAGTTTGCCTGCCTGAGATCTCTGGGCAGGGAGTGGAACCATTAAAAGAGCCCTGCCAGAGGATCTCAGGCATCAGTTCGGCTTTTAGGGAGTTATCAAATAACAGATGAAGGCAGGAGCCTGGCCTTTCAGGGCTTCACAAGTAGTAAACTCTTAAAATCAATTCTAAAACTCACAGGTAACCAGTGTAGGGCGGTGAGGATAGGTATGATGTGGTCACTCCTCTTAGTGCGAGTTAAAAGCCTGAGCCTTAATACAGAGCATTGCAGTACTTGAGTCTTGAGAAAATAATAATAATCTTAGTTAGCCATCTCATCTGGACAAAACAGGACTGCACAACTTTTGTCACCTGAAAAGCCTGAGGACAGCTCCGAGTCAAAAATGATACCAAGGTTGCGAGCTTCTTTCTGAATGTTATCTGAGAAGTAGGGTGACCAGATGAGAATGAGTGAAATTCAGGATGGTGGGGAGGGGGCATGGCTACTGGTACATTTAGTGTCAATGAACATTAACACATGAAAATCAAAACACAACGCTAAAATTAATTATTTTTGTTCATGAAGTCACCTTTCTGTCATTAGGAAAACACAACTGTAGATATGTAATAGTGGGTAAATCATGATCTTTTACCTAATTTTTATTTTCATTTTATTAATTGCAGTGTCAGATCTCTCCGCCGTGGCTGCCTGAAGCTACACTTTCCCTGTCCTCGCGACTGTAACTTCCTCTAACCACAAGAAAACAAAAAGCACAAGTGTTACTTTGTGGCTATAACAATGCTTTTGACACAATGTACAGATAACCTGCAATCCCTGCTGGAGTAAGATAACTACACAATGATCAGTATTTAATAATTAATTAGGCTATAATCAAAACTCATGTTATGTCTAATTTTTGGGACAAACCGGACAGGAGTCGGGACAACTGCTCGAGGTAGCTACTGCTAGTTCTGATGGGGGTAAATACAATTATTTCTGATTTTGTGTATTATAAGTCAAGGATTTTCCCCAGGGGTAACATGTATATGGTAAATAACAGTGGCCCCAAGATCGACCCCAGGGGGGCCCCACAAAATAGAGGAGCATGAGAGGAGGAGGCTTCTCCAAGAATCACGGAAAATTACCTATTTGACTGGTGTTTTTCAGACAGCTAATTAAAAAATCATCCACAGTGTCAAAAGCTGAGCTGAGGTCGAGAAGTATTAAAACCAAGCACATGCCTAAATCAGCTGCAAGCAGCAAACGATTGGTGACCTTGATCAGAGCAGTCTAAGTACTGTGTAGGGAGTGGAAACCTGACTGAATCTTTAAAAAAAAAATCATTATTATTCAAAAAGGAGATTAACTGAGTTGAAAGATATTTTCTAAAATATTAGATAAAAATGGCAGCTTGGAAAAATTATTTAAAACAGGGGCATCTAAAGAGGGCTTTTTAAAAAGTGGCTAAACCGAGGCTTGCTTAAAGCAAGAAGGAAAAATGCCAGTTGACAATGAGCGGTTAATGATGGCTAAAATGTCTGGGCCAACCGTCTGAAATACAGCTTTTAAAAACCAAGTCGGAATGCACTCTGAAGGGCAGGTAGACGATTTAGACAATACAACAGTGCATGCCAGGGTTGACAGAGAGATTTCTGTAAAATTAGTGAAAGTGTGTCAGCATCCACATTTTTCTGGAGAAGATTCACCTGGCTGTTTGGGTGCAGGACTAGTTACGGAATATTTGGTTTTAAAAAGGATTCTGGAGTTATTAGCCTGACTAGCAATCAGATTCGAGAAATATGTGTTCCTTGCCTCTTTGACAGCAATCTGATAGGAGAACACAAGATCTTTTACAAAGGCATGGCAGACACTGAGTTTGTCCCTTTTCCATTTCTGTTCTGCTTTCCTGCATTGCCTCTTTAAAATCCTCAGCTCCTCATTCAACCAAGGTACAGAAGAGATTCTGTTTTGCAACTGATTCTGAAATGGTAGTGCAAGAGTTATTAAAAACACTAATTCATCAACTCAGAATTCAGGTTTACAGTCAAAGTTTGTTAAACCTACTTTTCTGAAACATGGACCAAGTGTTTAAAGTTCGAAGCAATTATCACTGTTGGTGGACGTGGGATTCGAACCCACACCTGGATTGAAATGTAGTACTGTGGAGACTGACACTCAACCAATTGAGCTATTCAGTCCGATGGCTTGTAAGGTCACAATTTGATCTTTTGTTGTGTCCAACAGCACAATTTGTCTATAAAATAATAATAACAGATCATAATTATGCGATCTTTGTCTTGTTTTATCCCCTTGGGAAGCAGGGGGGTTGGTATATACAATTGAATGCAGCCACCACAATTTTGGCATTGTATAGGAACCTCGATGTGCCTGAGGAGAGATTTTCATGCACCTAATAACTCTCCATGAGATCACGGTTTGGGTCATGAGATGAAGGTACTTCTGTTCGTGTACAGCTTGGCCAATGGACTTTCCCTGTCTGTGGGAAGTTGGCATTAGGGATACACACACACTGGCGAGCCACATTGTCCAAGGCCCTGGAGATGAATCCCACTTTCACACCAGACTTAATTGCCTGCAGTGCGTTCCTGCATAATCTGTGCATCAGCATGGATGAAAAGCTGGAAGACCTGGATGACATGGGCATCTAAAGAGGGCCACAGACCCACAGATTGCTCTCCCTGTCGAAGCATGAGAAAGGCATGGCAGCATGTGTGTGTGTATATATACAGTGAGGAAAATAAGTATTTGAACATCCTGCTATTTTGCAAGTTCTCCCACTTAGAAATCATGGAGGGGTCTGAAATTGTCATCGTAGGTGCATGTCCACTGTGAGACATAATCTAAAAAAAAAAATCCAGAAATCACAATGTATGATTTTTTAACTATTTATTTGTATGATACAGCTGCAAATAAGTATTTGAACACCTGAGAAAATCAATGTTAATATTTGGTACAGTAGCCTTTGTTTGCAATTACAGAGGTCAAACGTTTCCTGTAGTTTTTCACCAGGTTTGCACACACTGCAGGAGGGATTTTGGCCCACTCCTCCACACAGATCTTCTCTAGATCAGTCAGGTTTCTGGGCTG
>NC_060171.1:33198793-33224713 GCF_021292245.1 Micropterus dolomieu | reverse complement strand
GTGGCTTCACAACAACTCCGTGGCTGTTCTTGAATGGCCCAGCCAGAGCCCTGACTTAAACCCAATTGAGCATCTCTGGAGAGACCTGAAAATGGCTGTCCACCAACGTTTACCATCCAACCTGACAGAACTGGAGAGGATCTGCAAGGAGGAATGGCAGAGGATACCCAAATCCAGATGTGGAAAAACTTGTTGCATCTTTCCCAAAACGACTCATGGCTGTATTCGATCAAAAGGGTGCTTCTACTAAATACTGAGCGAAGGGTCTGAATACTTATGACCATGTGATATTTCAGTTTTTCTTTTTTAATAAATTTGCAAAAATTTCTACATTTCTGTTTTTTTCTGTCAAGATGGGGTGCTGAGTGTACATTACTGAGAAATAAAATGAACTTTTTAGATTTTTGGAAAATGGCTGCAAGGAAACAAAGAGTGAAAAATTTAAAGGGGTCTGAATACTTTCGTGTGTGTGTGTGTGTGTGTGTGTGTGTGTGTGTGTGTGTGTGTATATATATTTACTTTTGCATAGTACTACTACTACTACTACATACCACCTATTGCATATGTAGTAGGCGGTTCCAAATGCAGCCACAGATCAAACTAAAGCCAGCATAACATATGAGGCATGACATTAGGAGAAATCATCAGTTATGGATGCTCCAAGGCCAAACAAAAAGAAAAGATGTAAACTTTGGAAAACCAAATAAAATGGAGAGGAATGATCCAACAATGCAGAGACCTGCTACTTTTGAGAACTCAATATAATAACTTATCCCTTGATAAAGCTGCAAAAAGCTTAATGCGGCTGAAGCAATCTTACTATGATCAAGGGGGTAAAGCTGGGAAACATTTGGCATGGAGAACTCAAAAAAAATTCTAGCTGATGGAGTAATTAACATTATAATGACCTCCATAGATCCAATTGAGAACAATTAAAGCGATATCACAGGCTATCCAAAAATATAAATGGTGATAAGGTGCCAGGGCCTGATGGACTAGCAATCAAATTTTACAAGACATTGAAAGAAAAAATGATGAATCCTACTCTTACAACAATAACTCTGACCTTGAAACCAAGCAAGCCAACAGAATGTTCCTCTTTAAGACAAATAAATTCTTTGGCTTTGTGCAAAAGTGCCAAGGATTTCTTAATATTAGAGTTCTTAACATTATTCATGAAAAATGCGAGGCTAGTATTATTGCTATATGACCGACATATCAAGTTTGGTGGCAGAACCCAAAAGTGGACAGAACACAACCGAAAGTTTACAACAGTCTTTATTGTAAAAGGTGAGAAGGGACTGGGCTCAGGCAGGGAGAAGCGGATCTGAGGGCAGGCAGATGGTGACAGGAGTTAGGAGACTGGCTCGGTTGGCATGGTGGGTGTAGCTGGTTATGCAGCAGGCTGGTTCTCCACGCAGCTTCGGCTGAGTTTCAGGTCTGGCAACAGAACAGCGGTGCGGTTCTAAGATTGCAACCAGGTGTGTGCTCGTACGCGTGCTCGCTTGAACTCATGAGCGTGCTACAGCGTTAGCTCGCCTATTGCTTTTCAGTAACTATCTTTACTCTCTGTGAATGTTTCACCAGAGGCTCAGCAATGTCGGCACAGCTAAATGTATTGGATGATAATGAAACGGTTAGTGAGCTGGACTGAATATTATAATGTGTCACACTTTATAACAGTTAGACCGCAGTAAGTAACTTTACTGTAAGTAGTGATAGTGGATGGCTCTTCCTCTGTGTTGTTGTGGCCGTTTTGTTGCAGTATTATGTTATGTGGGTCATGTTAGTTACAGCGACTGAGAGAAGGTGTGTACCTGAGTAACGTTATTGTTAAAACCCATAGACTGCATATAAAAACCACAATAAACATAAACTGAACGTTACCAAGCAAACAGCGGCAGGTCCGAGCTACTGTAACATTAGCTAGCTGCATCACTATAGGCTAACGTTAGAAAACAAATCGATCCACATTTGCTTTTTACCGTTACATCCTCTCTGCAGGCTAAATCAACAGTGGTAACACAGGATAGTAAAACGGGTCGCGTTAGTTGGTGAAGTAATATGGAAAGCTAACGTTATATAACTTTGCACCGGATAATATTAGCAACTGCTCGGCATTAGCAGCACATAAACCTTTATTGTTGTTTTGTATCCTTACATGGAGCCTGTGTTTTGCTGTGAGCTGGTTGTTTTATACTGCTAGTGGACTGCATGTCGTTAGCTGCCGTGTTGTCGCTGTAGTCTGAGAGAGGCTCGGGAGCGCGCACAGGGCTGAATCCGACCTGGATACCTCACATTAAAAGCAGAATAGTGGCTGATGCAAGCAACGAAGAAAACAGGCGTGTGTGAGTTTTGAGCCCATTGACAATAAAACAATGAAAATTTTATTTATTAAAATCAAAAACTTACATATAGTTTGGCCACTACACACTCTTGTCCTGCCATGGCACAATTCCATTGGGTGACTGAAAGAAGGCCATCAGGTCATTCCTTACACCAATTGCAGCTCTGGTGGAATGGGGCCTTGACAGGTGACGTGGATTTAGTGGTTCCAAAAGATGTGTCCCCTGCCACCACCCTTCTCCACTCACCTAGCTGTGGGGACCCTGTAGTGTCTGAGTCTGCAAAATTAGCAGGGATGTATCCGCAGACAGGTGTTGGTCTCATCATTGTGTGCCAGGAAGTTGTGTAGAGCAGCACAAGCTTTGACAATGTTCAGTGCCTTGTCTGGCAGACATTCTAGTTGCCATCCAAGGATTCTTCACCTTGCCACCAAAGTACCAAATGCATTCTCAATCAGTAGAACCGCCTGGCTCTCTAGTGATGTTAGTTGTAGGTCTGCCGAAAATTGAATATTTCAAAATATTACTATACTTTAATCAGTCATTTTATTAATTTTCAGAGACCATGTAAAACAAAACATCCATATGCTTTGTGGGAGCATAAAGGTATCTAAAAAAGACACCATTCTGACAGAAAGTGCATATAGATGTTAGATGTTTTAAACTTTACTTTAGCTTCAGCTTAAAAAGATTGAAAAATATATAACATTAAACACCAGTGACAACACTAACTAACAAATCAGTACTGGATATTAACCATTTGAGTTACACACCATCACAGAATGCCCCCAATATTACAGACCTTTAAAGAATTATTATTCAGTGCCTTGTACAGTCATTTATCACTTGCAGTATCAGTAGGAGACACGAAGCTTGTCTTTGTTTTTCAAGTCTTTCAACATTAGGCTCCAGCTGACTTAATGACCTAGACGGGATGTCATGGAGGTAAGAGTGAGACAGCGAGTTTCTCAGCTTCCACTTATTTAGATTAATCAGGCTAAAAGCCTTCTCACAAAAGGTACATACTTCCACAGAAGGATAGTATTACTAGTATTAGAATCAGAGTGAAGTTCAATTAGTTCCATTTAAACCTTCTCACTCACTGTGTCCACATTAACAGAAATGGGCTGAGCAAAGAGCTCAAAGGCTGTCGCATTGTCTCTGAAATCTTCAAAGCGCCTCTCAAACTCCAGCACAAGATTGCTGAGTATGTCCATGTACTTGGATATATTATCTTCCATCAGTCAACCTCTCTAGTACTGGGGAAATGGGCCAAAAGTCCTGAATATGGAGACAGGAAAAAAAAACAATAGGCATGCAAAAGATGAGGGGAAGAAACTGGCCTGGACTAAATTTAACTATGGTAATTTAATATAAATAAAATAATTAAAAGCGGCCCAACAATTGGAAGCATACTAAACAAGATAATATTTTGCATAATAATTACTTGATTTTATATTTTTTTGTGTTCATCTGAATGTTATCCGTAGGAATGTTACCTGCTGAGAGAGCAGTAGTCGTTTTTGCTTGAAGGCTCCGACGTGCTCAAACATCTGGCTGATTATGAACCCTTCCCTTGGAGCCAAAGATTTAAAATATTGAGCAGCTCTGTGTTGTCCAACAGAAAAGCGGACTGGCTGCGGTGTGTGTGTGTGTGTGTGTGTGTGTGTGTGTGTGTGTGTGTGTGGAGGAACTGACAGAGAGCAGGCTGAGGCTGCCGGTCTTTAACCCTGTTTAATACTGTGTTTTGATGCCCCTCCCTAAAGAACTACAATTGTTTTTCTTCTTTCAGGTTAAATCTGATTAGATTTAAATGACATGACTCTTGTCTCACTGTCAGTGGAGGCCAGGTGAGACACAGGTTTTGGAATTATATACATAACACAGAGGCGCAGGTTCAGTTTGGGGGGATTTAATTAACAAAACGGGATTCTCTGACTTTCACGCAGCAAGTCTAAAACAAAGGTTAAAAACTCCATAAACAAAAAGGTGTTTCCAAACAGAACATATTAATCCCAAGGTTACAAAATTCACAACACAGACAGAACATTCGACAAGCGACTACAACGCAACAAAGACTAAACAGAACTTACAAACATGTATACTTAGGCCGCGAGCAGGGCAGGGCAGCAAACAGGTGGAACACATGAGGTAATCAAGACTGGGAGCACATACACACAGGCAGGCAGAGGGAAGCACAGGGCCCTGTTTCAGAAAGCAGGTTTTGTGAAAACTCTGAGCATGTTCACTCTAAGGGGAGGGAAACTCTGGGTTTTCATTTTCAGAGACCGAGAGAGACCCCAGATCAGTAACTCCGGCAACTTGCGCTCTGAACCTAACCTCCAAACGCTGAGTTTCTGTCTGACTCCTCCCCTCCTATGGAGCCTGAAGTGGCTGTCTGACATTTCCTCATTCATACTGTCGATATCAAAGCACATATATGAATGCTTTTATGTCTTAAACATCGAAATCTCAGTTAGATAGGCTATTAGTTTTTTTGTTTTTTTTTTACACAAACATGATCTTGGAACATGACCCCTTTTATGTTTTATGTCATCTGCCATCAAAGTATGGACAGAGATTTATCTCTTGACATCGTGGAGTTATCCTCAGCGTAGAATGAAATCTATAGCCTACACTGTCCTTTATAACACACTGACTTGGTGGACACAAGGCAGCTGTCAGGTTGGCAACAGTTGCACCGAAACACTTACCGCTACATTACTGCAGCAATCACTGTTTAATCTGTACAAAACTGATCAATGAACAGTAATCTTTCATATTGTAGTCGCACTGATTGGAACATCCATATGGTAGGCTAGTCATCGTGTTGGATATGATGTGACTATTTCTGAGTGAGCATGACTGTGGTGCAGTTGAAACAAAGAAATGTAGTTTACAAGTGAGTTTTTCATTAGGCCTATTAAATGCTGATAGTCAGAATGTGTTTTCATATAATTTCATTACATACGAAATGAGCAAGATTTTAGTCATGTAAAATAGACGTCTAAAACTTTACAGTCAGTTTCAACCTAGACACATTTTCCACTGAAAAAAAATCATTTACAGGGTAACCTACTGGTCCAGGCTGTGACTTTACAATTGGTCAATGAGCTGCCTAAACTATGTCTACTCGATTAATATTTTCATCTTCAGTAATTGCTACCAGCATTTTGTTCCGTCAGGTCACAGCTGAATAAACAGGCCTGTAGCCTATTTCAAATGAATGTAATGGCCTATAGAGAATTCCAGCACTTTATCATTCATTAAGGAAATCCAAATGTGGTAAATGATGAACGAGCAACGCTGTATAAAATGTAATATTGTTGACACATTGATCCTTCCTCCACTCCTGCGTTTTAACATAATTGCCTATCATGGTCTGCGTTGGCACGCATTCATATTTTTAGCACCACCCGATTAAAATGGAGGCTCTGCTTTCATTTACCCATTGCCATGGTGAATGGTTGTATTGGAGCTCCATTGATGATGGCTTTTTTTCCATCCCCACGCACGCGCTTCCAGCAGGTTCACCATACTCTGAGTTGACTGAAGTTATTCCGATCAGCTGTTCTGGAATAAAAATCTCGGATTTTCACATCTCAGGCTCAGTCAAATCAGAGCTCAAGGTTAAGCTCAGAGTTTGTTAAACCTGCTTTCTGAAACAGGGCCCAGGATCCTGACACTCTTGAGACAGAGTTGCATTATAAGACCCGCTTGTCTTGGTAACAGAAAATGATAAGCTTGGACCTTATTGATTTTCTGGTTTGAGAAATTTCAGGTTCTTATAGAATCAGGTTTTGATCCCCATCCCTAGTCATTACGGTTAGGATTTTACAGCACTTCTAAAATTTAATTTATTTTCTTTGAAAACTATATATAGCCCCTTTAACAATGGCAGCTCTTTACGTTTGATGCTCACAGACTGCAGGTCGCTGTCTTTGTCGCTCTTTTTGCCACTGTAACATGCACTTGTTACAGACAAGGCTTCATAACGTGGATGAAAATACGCTGTTGAGGATGATGGTGGCCAAACTGGAGACCGGGGGTCAAAGCACAATGCACCCACACACCTACACCAAACAGTGTACTTGAGCCTCTTGTGTTTTCATCTCATCTCGACATGTATGTGACATCTCCAGTGTATTGACATTGAAATTGCAGTGAACAGCTGTTCCCCCTGCATTAAGCAGAGAAGACGTGGTTAGACAGATAATCCTATTGGCCATAACAATGTGTTGGAGGAACAAAAAGATGCTTGAGGTCTCCTCTGCCTTTCTGTCCCACACTGAAGTACAATCTGTTTATGCTGAGATTATGGCTCTCAGCACACGGCAGTACGCTTACATACACATCACAAACAATGCATTTCTGATCAGAGAGAAAACTCATGTACTTCCATTAAACAAACGAGCACATCTAATCATTGTTTTATGAACCAGAAATAATTATTGAATGTACTTGCTGCTACCTGGAACTTAAAAGTCATTTATTATGGCTCCTTGTTGAATAATTTGGTTTCAGCTTCATGGAGTATAAAAAGCACCCAAGTGCCAAAGCATGTAAATTGAATATCCGGCTGTTAACTCTTATAGCAGCTAGTGGTTGTCTGTTGCTAAGCAACAATGGAGTTCTTCCAAAAAAGTGAAAGTGAACAATAATAACAACAACAACAATTTTTTTTTTTTTTTACGTAATTGTAAAACACAATGCAATCAATAACAAACTAGCTGGATTGTTCTTTTCTTTGTTACAGGAATTTATTTTCAGGTATTTCCTGTTTGAAGACAGGAGCCACTTTTACACGAGACCCCGCAATAAACAATATCAATTTTATTCAAGTTGGGCAAGTGGCTTCACAGGTTAAATACAACAACAAGACACTACTCACACAGTAAAAGTACAGCAATAAAACATAATATACAGTATACGATATATAGTGATATTAAAATTGCACGGAAAGAATGTCTGTCAATGCGTTGCATTTGCTCATTCATACTGAACAAAATATTGCAACATAATCCAACTGTGTGCTTTCACATAGCCATCTGTTTTTCCAGGTAGACCGTGCAATAGAAAAAGACTGACACACCTTTTCCTGCATGCCGGCTGTGGCTTTTGACACAGATATTGTTCCGCCTCTGTAACTATCAACATTCCCAGCTCAGAGGTGGATCAAATCTAACCCCCCCTTTCCGACTTGGTACCTCTTATACAGGACAGCTAGCCAGCATATTGGCGTAATCGTGTAACTGTAGGGAAGCTGTGTGGTCCGTGGAGCTGCTTGACGTGCATGGTGGACGGACCGAGTGACCGTTGCTGAGAGCTGGCACACTACTATAATTTCCCTTTTAACATAGCTCCCTTTTTAACTTTGTGCTAGCAAGTCTTTTAATTGAGAATTTTACTTTTATTTATTTCGAAAACGGCCCACAAAACCAGTCTTCCCATTCTTCTCTGACTTCTGACCAGCCCCTCTGGCACCAACAACTATGCCAAGAGTGTATATTAAACCTGCGTGATAACTCCATTTCAACAATTCACTACCAAAACAGAGCCCGCAAGCATACCCCACACTCAGCAGTCCAGAGCTCCTGTACAAAGCAAGCAGCAACCTGCTGTCTGCTAGCCGCCACCTCAGCTAATTTGAGTGACTGAACTTGACATCTCGGCAGTGTTTTTTCCTTATGGAGATTTTTTCATGCAAATATCGGACAAATAAAATGGCTTGCTGTGCAGTTAATTGTACTAACAATCCAAGAAGTTGGTGCAGTTTTTTCGGAGAGTAAAATTCTAGTGTTTGACTTTATTCTGCGCTCACCATACATACCTTTTTGTTAGCTTAGCTGTTTAACTAGCTAATTAGCCAGTTTGAGTGACGCCAAGCTGTATATGGAGTGTATGCTAGCCGCAGTTATTAAACCGGCATGCACTGAAGTCAAAACATAATAGAGAAGTGTTGGAATTTTGGGTGATTACTGTTGAATGACAGGCATCTGTGTGAGGTTGGAAAGTAATGGTCCACCTTGTTAGTAGCAATGGTAAAAATAAATTTGCCATACAAGCAATGTAATGTTAACGTATGCTAGACTTGGCTAGGTACTGAAATGCAGTGACTGATCAGGGAGAGTGAGTGGCTGCACCTGTGTACTGGAGGGATGGACCACAAAATGTTGAAAGGGAGAGAGTTCAAACTGTATATAAGCCTATTTTACCATATTTTAATTTACACAATTATATGCTATAAGACAGACAGACAGACATTTAATGCAAGCTAGCACATTAACTAATGTAATTAATTACAGTTATCTGCTGACATTATATTATAGTTTTTTTTATTCTTCCCTCTTCATCCTCTCATCAAAGATGTAAACATTGACAAGATAGTGAGGCGGGCCCTGCTTAATTTGCGTGGCCTTACACAACATGCGTAGTGAGCAGTGGTCCGACTCTGAACACTACTGATTTCACTGACTAACAAACTATAACAAATTATAACACTCAAATCTTCTTTTCTATAGATTCTATCAATATAATTACTATTTACAGCTCAGATCATCCATCCAATCAAAACCTAACATTATGTCCATTAACTTAGATCTTTCTCCTTTAACCTCAGAAGTAATTACCATCCCCTCCTCCAAAAGAAATCTCTCCAGAATCTACAAAATAATATCACAGTCAGACAAGACACTATCCATACCATCAACAAAATGGGAGATAGACCTGTCCATCACTCCTGATGCTGACTTCTGGAGCCAAATTTGCAAAAACATCTATCTTATGACAAAGAATGCTAACCTACAACTCATACAATTATAAGGTACTCAACAGAATTCATTACATCGGGCAAAGATTGTTCACATTGCTCACAAAATAACCCTGATAACTATATTCATGCCACCTGGAACTACACACCAATTAAACGATTTTGGAAAGAAATCACTACATCATTATCCCTTTTCCTGGGTTGCCACATCCCATTATCACCTCACCTCTGCTTACTAGGTGATATACAGTGGGGAAAACAAGTATTTGATACACTGCTGATTTTGCAAGTTTTACTACTTACAAAGCATGTAGAGGTCTGTAATTTATATCATAGGTACACTTCAACTGTGAGAGATGGAATCTAAAACAAAAATCCAGAAAATCACATTGTATGATTTTTAAATGATTTGCATTTTATTGCATGACATAAGTATTTGATACATCAGAAAAGCAGAACTTAATATTTGGTACAGAAACCTTTGTTTGCAATTACAGAGAGCGTACGTTTCCTGTAGTTCTTGACCAGGTTTGCACACACTGCAGCAGGGATTTTGGCCCAATCCTCCATACAGACCTTCTCACACATCCTTCAGTTTTCGGGGCTGTCGCTGGGCAATACGGACTTTCAGCTGTATCCACTGTATCAACAATTAATCTGGAAAATAAGGAAAACAATCGATCTATTGCCAAGAAAACCATCCTTATGAACTGGAAATCAAGGACCGCCATATGTTGGAAAAACTTAATGATAGAGTACGTATCTATAGAAAACTTATCTAACCCCTCCACAAACATCCCAACAGACTCAAACTCATTAAATTCATCCAATCCTGATTCCATTGTTCTTGCCAAATCAACCAACTGTAATAGACACAAATCATGTTTTTAACAATATCTTCTAGAGGCCTATATTGTCAGGGTAAGGAGAAGGGAGAAAAAGGGAAAATAAGAATATAACGGGTTTTTTTTGTTGCTGTATCGTACTTCCTTTCTGTGACTCTGGTTACGCTAGCGTATTTATGTTATTTGTTTACAATCCACTTACTTTCAACTGACTTTATTAATAATGTTATGTTTACTATTTCTGTTATCTAAACTATTACTTTCTAGACAAAAGTATGATATGATGCTACTGTTTATATCTTTATTATTATTATTAATATTAATATTGTTGTTGGGATGGTAATGAGTTATTTATTTTTATATATATATATAAACTGGCCCTCTCCTCACGGTCTGGGAGCAGTTTAGAAAGTGGACATAGACACTTTGGGCTGGCTCCCCCTAAAGGATCTTAGAGCAACCCAAAACACACAATCATTTTAAAAGACAAATAGAGTAAGACAACTACAAATAATAGCACTAATTAAAGGCCAGATTTTCCTTTGTTTCATATTACCCAAGTTTACTGTTGTGTGTCTTAGTTTTGCACTTGAATGCAAAGTATGTGAATATTATTTATTTTCAACATTTAATTTTGTTACTGCACTCAATATTTAAGAGTTGTGCAGTAATATACAGGTACTGATATTTGCATTACTTAATGGCCAGTTCAAACCCCGGTTGCCCCGGCCTTTCTGTGTGGAGTTTGCATGTTCTGCGTGGGTTCTCTCCGGGTGCTCCAGCTTCCTCCCACTGTCCAAAGACATGCGGACTAGGTTCATTGGTGACCCTAAATTGTCCTTAGGGGTGTGTGTGAGTGGTTGGTTGTCTATGTGTGGCCCTGTGATGGTCCAGGGTGTACCCCGCCTTTCGCCTGATGTCAGCTGCGATTGGCTCCAGCCCTCTAGTGGGCGACTAAAAAAACAGCGCTGTTCTCAAACAAGGAAGGCTGCCTGGCTTGCTTTATTTGACGCAAGCCAAGTATAATGCACCTCTCGATTACTGTATATCATAATTATATAAACCCCCCTGGGCCCACAACCAAATTCAAACCATGTAAAAACCACAGAAATATGTTGTCTATATGCAATCACCACTACTCCGGCTAAATTCTTCCATTGTCACAATCTTTCCCGAGTATACAACCAGACCAGCCATATAAAGGCTGATGTATATAATTACTATCATTATCTCTGAAGTGCTCATTCATACAGTAGTAACGGATTTGCAGTAAATATATTGGAAGTAATAAGCTTGATACACTATATAAATAAACACACACTTATTAAAATTCAACCAATTTAATAATAATCTGGACCAAGCCACCAAGTTCTTAAAGAACTCCAGCACAGAGAGAGGAACAGAGAAATAAACGCAGCAGTTTGGCAGGTCTGGACGCAGAATGGGCCACATCAGGTCCGGATTCTGCAGACAGAGAAACACACATGAGCACATCGCTCAAACACTGCCAGGTTGTTCACCAGTCACGAGCTATGAAGCAACAGCACGGCTGTGTTGGGAAATAAAAAGGAAAAGTTACGTTGCGTTCTCTGGCAGACCTGGATCAGCTGTTAGCTGTTTACAGAGCTAACGCTAACGTTGCTACGTGGCTGTGTTTTAATGACCGGGTCTGTTTGTATTGGAGAGGAGATGACCTCTGAGGTAATTCGGCTCCTGGTAGAATTCTGTCAGGGCTCTGAAGTGGAGCGGACCCAGAACAACTCTCATCAGCTGTTAGCTGTAATGTTAAACACTAGCAGGACTAAAGTTACGGTGCGGTGTTAAAACTATAACTTAGCACAACATCACTGCGCTGTAATAATGTTATGCTTTATAAAATGTCACATAATTAACAAAATAGCTATATAATATCAGTCCAGTGACTGTTACCTTACAGCCGACCTGCCTCTTATTCTCCAGCACTGGCAGTCACTCAGCCTGCCGAGTGAACGAAAGACTGAGGAGGACCCATTCGAGCGCTGAACAAGTCGTTCATTCCTGCTCCACAGTAGGAGCGGTCACGTGACAAATGAACGACTCAGACCCAGAGACCCACAGTTGAAAGTTGTGAACTAATCAATTCTGTTTCCTGTGCTGACGGAGCCCATGCAGCTGCCGTGTAACGAGTGAATGTAAGAGGCCAAGACTATTCAAGCATGCGTGAAAATGAACGAATCACTCACTGAGACGACCCGTTCCTCTCGAGTCATACACACGATTAGGTCTTATGAACGAAACGTTCTTTGAACGACACAACACTACATTCACCTTTGTTTGGGTTTCCATTGTAGAAATGTTGCACCTGTACCTGCTTCCAGGTACTTTTTTTATATCACCTCACCTCCGTCGAGGTTCCAAGCGAGCTGAGGCGAAACTAAAATGTAACCTGAAAACAGACAGACTGCTGATTGGTCAGAGAGAATATTCACCATTCACTGCATCATCATTGCGCACGCCAGACAGAGGCCAGCAACGGAACGTTTCAGATTTTTCAGTTTTCGTATGGAATTTCATCACTAAATCCACTTCTGAGAAGTATTGAGGTGAGAAATCAGCCGTGTAGATTTTGAATATTGACAGTTTTAGAGAAGTGATGGCGGAACAAAAATGTGCTTGAATATTTTCGGAGTTGAGGAACTCCGCTGCAGGGAAAGCCTGCACCAACCCGCGGGAGGAGCGTGTGAGGCCAGCCAGCCGCCCGCTCACAGAGCCCTCTGCTCCCGCCGTCACACAGACCGCTGCAGCAACAACGGCAGAGGAAAACACAGCTGGAAGGTTTTCATACCGCTTATCTGTCTTTACATTCTGAGGAAGGTTGAAACGTTTTAACTTAAAGAGAAAGCTGTGCTGGTGTGTGTGGGTCGCATTGAACATTACGTCGCAGCAGTTATGTGTGGTGTCGCTATGACGACAAGCTACGTACTATATCTGCAACGGAAAACGGAGCAGTGCCTTTGATTTGGATCACACCAGAGCCCTTTAAAGAGAGAGTCGCGTCATCTCCGTTCACTCCAATGGACCAGTTTTTCACAGCAATGGCGGATCATGGAGCGTCTGAATAGTTCCCGGAAGTTAGCATCAAATGCTAGCAGCGCAGTGGAGCTGCAATAGAAAATGCTATCTGGGATGCACGTTTGAAAGGTAAGACGTGTAAAAAACGAGATTATATATTATTAGCACAACTGAATTAAGTTAACATGTGCATTAAAAGATGCTAAATTAGACGATTTAGGGACCTTAACGGTTAACAAATTAACATACTGGCAATGGATAAAGTTAGCAGCACACAATATAAACAGGGGAAGCCTATTAATTTATTTTAAAATATGGATTTAAAATATTTCAAAACGTTATTTATTTATTTGTTGGGAGGGGTTATCCCTAACACTAAAAGTAGTATACTAGCATATTATAAAAACAATCTTCATTAATTATATTAGAGCAGTAGACTCTGCGAGGTGGAGGAGCAGTGATGCTAAAGAGTACTGAGTGGTGAGATAGAAAACAACACGATTGTAAATGCTTATAATATATCAGTCATAAGAAATCATACTTCAAATGTTTTATCATTTTCTTTCCCTTCTCTCAGTGTCTGCATCCTGTCTTAGCTTATGAGCTTATTTTCCACACAACAATTCAGGTTTATTTGCCCACATTAATACATCAAAGTGGCTAAATGCACCATATTGGTGAATACTCAATTCTCAAAGTTCCTGTGTGTGAGAACTGTTTGAAAAAATAAAAACATTCACTAACAAACTATCTAGTAACTGATGCCAACATCAGCAGCAAAAACTGTTAATGAAGTTCCAAAATTTAACAATCCATAACTTTCTCAATCAAACCTGTAGCCTTTTACAAGAAATGTTGTACTGAGAGCAACTGGACTTCTTCTGAAACGTCCAGATGCTCCCGATTAAACTTCTTGGATAAACATGACCTGGATGAATCTTCACAGATGTGTAGGTTTGTCTAACCCTCTCGCTCTCTCTTGTTCTCCCTCTTCCAGCACAAGAATCACAGGGGGTTCAGTGGAGCCTGAAGATGATCTGCAGTGATGTTTTTAATAAACCAAACATAAAGCCAGTGATGTGTTCTTTCTTTGTGGAAAAAGTACCTCACATATTTTTTGTTGTTAGCCTCTTTAGTGATTGTAAAGATTTTTTAAAAATACTAATGTAACTACATACACGTGTTACTGTGCTGTGCAAATATTGTAAATCAACGCATTTATTGTCTAAATTACCAGAAATCGCTTAAAATCGCCGTTTTGTCGTTTCTCTCGCTCATTTTGAATTGCCCACCCAGGACTTCCGGGAACTATCTGCGGTCTCCACGAACCATGTGACGATCAAGCATTTTGGACCCCCGCTGACACGACTCTCTCTTTAAAGGGCTCTGGATCACACTACCTTGTTTCTTACGACCCGCCCTTCTCTGCTTCTGATTGGCTAGTAGTCCTTACCTGAACATAATACCACCTCTTTAAAATAAACATCATTGATGTTAAAGATGTTATAGAACGTAATAGCGTTATAGAACATAAAGAATAACGTAACAGTTACTTTGCAGAGTAACTAATTACTTTTACAATGTGGTAAGTGAGTTACTAACTCAATTACTTTTTGGGAGAAGTAATTTGTAACTGTAACTAATTACTTTTTTAAAGTAAGACCAACACTGAATTCTTTGTTTTTCACTTTAAACCCCTTTATCCAGCACTTTTACCATCTGGTTTGTTTGAATGTGCACACATTCTTGTGTTACTTATTTCAGAGTAGCAAACAAGGCACTCTTCAAAACCTTCTCAGCCTCTGGTGCTGGGTGTAATGCTCCTTAGTTATTTTAAAGTAAAAGGCAGAAAGTGAAAATACTCCCGCGCACACAGAAATGCACTGCATAATTATTTGTCAGCATTTCAGTCTGACTTTTCACAAGACTGAGGTCAGAAGACCGAAACATTGTGTGGGAGTATCATTTTTCTACTAGACTTCTCTCCCTTGGCAAACAAGTTGAGCTGTAATGTTTGATGCTTTGTCTATGTTGTATAATTAGCTTGTCATTGACAGTTAGAATGTAAAATTGAACATTTTCAGTTAGTAGTTAAAGACAAGTGCAGCTATGATTTATTACTATGTGAACTATATGTGTGTGTGTGTGTGTGTGTGTGTGTGTGTGTGTGTGTGTGTGTGTGTGTGTGTATTCCTCTGGGAAAATTAACAATATTACAGTAACACGTTACTGCCCAACACTGGTAGCTGGATGGTATGACAAACTACTAGCTTGCAAAATAATAGTTTTCCTGACTGAACTTTTGCTGGAGCTACATTTGTTGACAGGAGGACTTGAGAAGCAGCTTTTTAAACCTGTGTAAAAAAAAAAATAAAAGAACTGACACTTGCATGTGTTTCCTGTTGATGTTAAAGATCAGAAATGATTGCAAACATGGCTGTAAAATACAGGCCATTTATACAGATTTATGATTGACACAGTTTTTCTCTCTGGACTAAAACTCTTCAATTATGCTTGTCAACAGACCTAAAATTTATGGAGCTTCAACTCCTATTATTATTGTGTTTTGTCCTTGAGTTGTTTTCTCATCCAGTATTTCCATATATACTGTGGCTGAATTGTTTTCTATAGTTGCTCTTTCCTAACTGTTGAATTCTCCTCACAAAGAAAACAGTTTTGTTTTTAATTTCTTTAAAACATATTGTGTTATCACAGTCAGTGCAGTGACAAAAACAGGCCATGCAGTGGCCTTTAGGCTGATGAAGGAGTCTTCCTGCATCTCTGTCATTAATAATTCACTCTAACTAAATCCTGTTGACAGCCAAGTGTCTTCCTACAGCCTGCTTCCACAAACACTCTTTCTCTGAGCTGGGTTGGAATAAATGAGGTAAACAGACAAAGGTGGTGGAGGAAAATGAAGAAGAAAAGAGAGGGGAAGAGAATAACTCAGGGAACGCTATGTTTAACTTTCCCTTTTAGCTTTCACCAAAGAACTAACTTGATTATGACCTTGTAGGCACAATTAAAAGCATATAAAATCTGTTTAATGTGTATTAAACAGAGTATAAAAACAGCTTTTCGGCAAGTGAATCTTTACAATGTAAATACAATCTGTGCTTATAAAATAATGCTGTTTGAAATGAAAGAAGGGAGAAAACTGATGGAAAGCTATAGTTACAAGTTACTTTACAGGTTCTGATTTTACATTTAAAAAAAATACATACGATAAGATTGTAAAATACAAAATATTGTATAGTGCTGAAGAGATGGATGCCACAGCTCCCTATCCTGCTGGCGTAGCATAAGCTATTTGGCATTGTTTTTGTAGCCTAGCATACTTTCCTAATGCTGTTGGAACTTCGGCTGACTATTCAAACATAGTCTAAGTACTGAGTGACCTAAGCCCATTTAGGTCCATATTATAACATAATATCATTAGAATTAATTCAATTTTATTTATATTGCGCCAAATCACAACAGTTATCTCACAGCGCTTTTCATAAAAGAGCAGGTCTAGACCGTACTCTATGATGCTATTTACAGAAGCCCAACAGTTCCCACCAAGAGCAGCACTAGGCGACAGAGGCAAGGAAAAACTTCCTTTTAGGAGGCAGAAACCTCGAGCAGAACCATGGCTCAGGGTGGGCGGCCATCTGCCTCGACCGGTTGGGGTGAAGGGGAGAGAGAGAGAGAGAGAGAGGGAGGCAGCCTACACAATATACACACAGAGGTACAGACAGTAAAGGTGATGTTGCTATAGACTAAATGACTAAATGAAAAATTGTATAGATATGTATAGTAGTGTTAATGATAACAATCGTAATGTTAATGATTATAATTACAATAATTACAATAGGACTAGTAACAATAGTCGTTGTAGCAGAGGGTGTCGAGCAGGAACACGGGGGCAGCAGGTGACCCGCAGCCACAGATCCAGACTCCACAGCTCCAGAGCCAGAAAACCTGCAGGAAGTGATAGGAGGAGAGAGGAGAGGGACGAGAAAGCACAAGACTACCAGAAAGGGGAGAAGTTGTGTTAGTAACATGCAATAATGGGATGAGGTTGCATACAGAGGGAGAGAAAGTAGAGGAGAGAGGAGCTCAGTGCATCATGGGAAGTCCCCCGGCAGTCTAGGCCTATAGCAGCATAACTAAGGGATGGTTCAGGACTCACCTGAGCCAGCCCTAACTATAAGCTTTATCAAAGAGGAATTAAAGAGGGTTCCCCTGATAAAGACAAGCAAAAAGACTGTTTTCATCTGTAGCTCCACTGTGCAAAATGTATGGCGGCACAGTATGAGGCAACTATTATTATAACTATTAGGATTACTGTTCTCGGACTACCGTATGTTCAAACTGGTGTTTCTCTATTAGGCATGCATGTTCATGTGGTAGGCACGTTAACACAAGTGCTCACGCAAAGAGGTAAATTGTGATTCTAATTCCCCAAACAAACAAGCACATCCTTGATTTCATTGCCCTCTCACATACACAGGTCTATTACTCAGTCCCTCCAGGATTACTTGATGTCACCATCGCAACTATTAATTTAAACTGAACAAATCTCTGTGAAATCACTGCAACTTGTTACGCAAATTTGATCTATCATCGTTTGCCGCATACGTCAGCTTGTCATTTCCTTCTTTACAAGTTGCAGCAGATGTGCGATACTAACATCTCACATTTGCCGACAAAAAAAAAGGACAGTGAAAAACAGCATGGATCTTTAGAAAAGCGGGGGTACACTGTTTTGCAAAATGTGCAGTATTGTGGTCGAACATAAAGGACAGCATGATTGACAAACAGTGTAGCTGAAACGCATGGAGGAAGTCAGTCAAGACAAATCAGTCTGCAAATTCCTGGAGGGACTGTTTGATTATTCAACTATTATTCTAAATTTAAAAAAACACATCTACCATGCAGTTTTCACTTAATCCCACAATTAAAAAAAAAGCCCCAAAACATTGCAACTTTCATTTTAGAAAAGCTGCTGCAAAACCAGGCATTTAGAAATTCTGAAGGGACTGATTACTCCTCTCTGATCATAAAAATAAGGTGAATCATTAACACTTTATGATATAGTCATCATACTTAAAACCTGTATGAATTAAAGAGTGATTATCAAATGAAATGATGGAACAGCTCCATGCATTATTGAATAAACAACTATTTGGTTATTACCAGTATGGTATTGTGTAAATTGTACAGCTTCTTGCACATCCCTTTTATTTTATTGTATTTTACTAATTTTATATTTATCTTAAACGTGTATTTTAGTCTTTTCAATGTTTTCATGCTTTTATCTTGTATTGTTTTTGTATTATTGTCTTTGTCAGGGAATTCCAACAATTCTGGATCTGAATTTATCTGAATTAATACTTCACCCAATTAATTGTAATAATTTTTCCCTACGTCATTGTCTAGTAAAGCCAGGTTGTTATTGTAGCAGTGGAGGTGAGAGACAGGGAGGAACAAAAAGCAGTAGACTACTTAAATCTGTATATTACGTTCTACTCAGCCACAATCTGATCTTGCAAAAAGTTAGGGAGACTTTCCTTTCATGCTCCCACAACTCCAGACTGTTCTGGCTACACCAGTACACCAGATGTACGTGGACTCATCTCTTGTGGGGATGAGTCCACTGAGGGTGGTGTCATCAGCAAACTTCAGAAGCATGACGGACTGGTGACTGGAGGTGCAGCTGTTGGTGTACAGGGAGAAGAGCAGAGGGGAAAGAACGCAGCCTTGAGGTGAGCCGGTGCTGTTGGTCCAAGGCCCAGAGACATGTTTTCCCATCTTCACGTGTTGCTTCCTGTCACAGAAAATCTGTAATCCACCTTCTGGTGGAGTCCGGCATGCTCAGCTGGGAGAGCTTGTCCTGCAGCAGGGCCGGGATGATAGTGTTGAAAGAAAAGCTGAAATCCATAAACAGGATCCTGGCATAGGTTCCTGGGGAGTCCAGGTGCTGGAGGATGTAGTGAAGGGCCATGTTAACTGCATCATCTACAGTTCTGTTGGCCCTTTAGGCAAACTGCAAGGGGTCTAGGAGTCTGTTTGTGGAGGATTTGAGGAGGGACAACACAAGGCTTCATTACCACAGAGATCAGGGTAACGGGTCTCTAATTCAGTCCTGTGGTTCTGTGCTCTTTTGTTTCCCTGTCTGTCTGTCAGGGTGTGGCGGTCCACTCTGCCAACCAGCAACCAGTATTTGCCAGTCAGTTTGCGTACATGGTACAATGCTACGGTCAACTTCTTGTTTTTGTCTTCACTCTTTTTGATCTGTAAACCGCTTTGAGTAAAGTAATGCTTCTGGGTCCATTCTCTGTCTTCATAACAAAACAATCTGGCCAAGAATGAACCTTGCCAACTCAGACTCCACTGCCATTCACAAAGCCCTCTCCAGTCAAGGATAGCTACTGGGTCATCACAAACAGCAAATAGAGCAAATAAATTCTCCCAGCTTTCCGCTCAAGTAGCTATGCTAACTCCCAACTCTCTCAATGTGTTTAGCCAACTCAGACCAGTCAGCACCACCCTCCGACGCTGCCACCCATGGCTCCCTGTCTTCCCAATAACCATTCTATGGTTGACTGGATTCCTGTTCCAGTGCTTATGAGTGTTTGACCAGTGGCCGTTGACCAGTCTAAGTTACATTATATCATGGAGTTACTGAGAATATTTTCTGCATGAACACCACAGAGAGAAGACAAAACAGGCACTTCCTCCATTCTCCTCCCACTTTTCACCACCATCTATCACAATAGGTGCGTTGGAGATGACGGCGGCTGACTTTCGCCGACTTGATAGTCTAACGTGAGCTGCAGGTCACTGCAGGGGCGGAGAACAAACACGGCGCCGTCAAGTCGGACACATTCTACCTGCGTGAGCTTACTGTGAGCTGAGATGAATGACTGATCTCGCGGCATTTGCAAAGAAAAATCCCGCGAGACCAGGCAAAAGTGTGGTTCCAACTTGGTGCAGCCAGGGAAAAGCAACTGCGGCCGCCGAACTTGGCGTATGGAGAATAGAGAGAAGATCCAGTTTCACATAACATCATCCCTTGATACATGTTTGAAATAAATATATCAATCAATCAATGGTTTGTTACCGCCCAGCTCAAGGCTGGCAAAAATGGGGGCCTCACACAGATAATAGAAACAGCACTGGACACTGATTTTTCAGTGACCCACACGGTGGCTCCGCTTTAATCTTGAGAAGCTGTAGAGCTGCAGTCTCTATTCATTCAACTTACACTGTAAATTTCCAGCTAAACTGAGGATTCTCAAAGACCCTTTTCTCTCTCTCTCTCTCGTCTGTCATTCACCTGTCTTGTGGGAGATTTGTGTGCATGTCGCGGTTCCTCGCGGGTCTATTTGGAGCAGCTGGCTATTTAAAAATGATAAAATATTCTTTGTGTGGTTCATCAATAGTGATAAATTATCCGAAAGTCCCGCGAGGTGCGGACAACTCGGCACAACACCGTGAAACTGGAACTCAGTCTCTTCAGTGTTCCTCTTCCGCCCCCACACACATGCTACGCCTACACATGCACACTGACGACCCACTGTTAGGGTTACAATTTAGGATTTATTTACGCACTTTTAAAAACATTTAGTGAAAGTTTTATTCTTTTTACATGTTTATTTACAGCATTAAACATTGAAATGTGTATTGTAATAGGCTGTATATTAACTTATTGGGAGAAAACTGGTAGTTCTATGTAAAATCAGACGTTGAGCACCCCCATATGATCCTTGTTTCGCTGCGAAGCTTCGACTGTGAGATTGACAGTCAAATCCACCCATCGAAGCATCGAATCTTCGACTATTCGGGGTCATACCTTTATATAGGTAACCACACGGTCGGGCAGAGTATTTTTAAACTGTTCTAGCAAGACAAGTTCCTGCAAATCTTCTAACGTCCCCTGAGAAGCAGTGCACCTGCAAACTCGGTATGGGGTTGTTTCTCTTTCCTGATTGATCTGAACCACTGCCAATATGCTTCCGGTACCAGCTTACATGCTTTAAGTAACACAGATTTAACCAACTGCCAACTACCACAACAAATAGGAGGAACCAACACTGATGCGGCATTCAGGCCAAATTTTCTCCTCACGACGCTTTTCTCAAATGGGTACATTTGCTCCAACTTCAACTGTTATCTTGCCTGTGCATGGGCTAGTTCAGCTTCCTGAAGGTGCTGCTCAAATGTTAACCCAGCCTCCAAACCAGTCAACACAGGACCTATGTCAGATCCACTTGCGCTGGGGGAAACTACATCAGAAATACTAGTTCTCTCTACAGGTGTCTTTGCACTCTCCATTAAGCCAGACAAAACCCTTTCCTTCACCAATTCGGCCTTTAATTTTGCCAACAAGTTTGACACTATAGTAATCCGCCACTTTCCAAAGCGGATCTTTTTTGTAAGAATTGAACAAATCCTCACTTCACCACTACCCAACAGGCTAACAGGATGCTTTAAAGATAGAACCCATCCCTCTGGCTAACATCCTAACCAATATTTCCTGCCTCACTCAACCCTAGACTTCATGCAAGTTTGTGGCACAATAAATTAAGCCCAGTTACCCAGTAAACTTTCAGCATGCTGAAAATCACCTGGCAGTCATGGAAGTGCACCTGAGCAATTGCTCTAGCACAAAAAAAACAACAAAAAAGGTCAATGGAGACAACTAGTGCTCCTCATTGCTTATACCTTTCAGGGATATCGGTTCCACCTGTTTTCTCAGTCCTTACCTGTTACAGAGAGTTTAAAACATTTACCTTCCCAGTCAAATGAAGCAACCCGCTTACTGGAATACAACTAGACCAGCCTGTTATGTTAATCCCTAACAATACCAGAGAAAAATTAAATCTGTGCGAAACACTCCCTTAAAGAAAAGGTTCCATTCACAAGTTTCCCAGTACAAACTTGTCCAAACGATCTGCTTGTCCACTGCCCTGACCAACCAACACCAACTGTTGGAGCAGTGTGCGCCGTCAGTTGGTGTTCGTTTGTGTCAGTGGGATGGAGTCTTTGAGTTTGACATGTCTATTCAGGTCGGGTGGAGTTGTAGAAAGTCGGACAAATGTGCGCCGTTTTCCAACAAACCATCATTCTGAGAGTGTTCCTTTGACAACTAAGCCTATACCGGCATGCGGAACATCAGCTTGCACGAGTTTCTTTGCTGTCAATGTCGGTTAGCAAGGTGTCCTTTACTCGCTCCTCTCTCTCTCATTGACAACGGACCCGTCTGTGAACAGCCGCTCCTCTTCATGCACAATCAAGCGTCAGGTGTCGGCCCGAAAAGTGATCATCAGCCGAAAACTGATTGCCCTCAGCGGGAGCGTGCGCAGCATGTTAAAGCTGTAACGCCCAGTATCTATACATCTACAGCTGCTTTTATCTCAAACAGTCATAACGTGCATAACGTGCGGAAAAACAGACTGTAGTCTTTAATTTACAACGGTTTAGGCTATAAATAAAATAAAGGACGTGTCCCTCTTGCAGTTATCCATATGACATTATTTGTGCCAACCAACCCAGTCTTTTTATAGCCAGTTGAAATGTGGAGTTTTGTTGTATTGCACTTAAGGCAATAAGGCCTGGATCAGACAGAACGCGTTTTTTGCTGTATTCTTATTTTTAAATTGTATTCTATTGGCAGTGAGCGTTTGGCGCGCTGTTTATGCACCCTGGGCGCCTTGCGTTTTGGGCTCCTGCTGTGCTTGCGTTTTCAAAGGAGCTATCTGAGTGCACGAAGTTGAAAAAAAAATCAACTCTGAGCAGAAAAGGGCCCGACGTCATACGCGTTTGTTTTTCAATTTTCCAATCCAATGAATGGAGAGACGGACAAGACAAAGTTTACAGTTGCTTAGATTGTCCGGAAACTAACACACTGTCCCCGACTCATCCTAAAATAAGCCTTAAACCGACCATCATTAAGACGAAGCTCCTGGACCAGCTGGTGGTACGACCAGCGGCGTCTCCCCTTTCTGACGGTCTCATGTACCCACACGGATCTCTGTTTCCATGTCTCCTGCGTGTTTGTACACCTCTCACCCTCAATCAATGCCAGAGCAAGCGTCCTCCGTTTGTCTATTTTTTTTAAAGCAGATGTTTTTAGCAACAAAAGACAGAGACCTGTGAGCTGTGATCAAGTTTCTGCAAATATGACAGTTATTACTTAGCGGCAAACCAAAGATTACAGATCGCTGGCGCTACAATCTTTGATTAGACTGAGGGGACAGCTGATTTGGTGGTTGCCTAGCAACATGAAAAAAAACACAGCGCACTGCTCTTTTCCAAATTCAACAAAAAAAGGCTTTGCTGTGCGCCCCGTGTTTTCGAACCTGCAAAATGCCTTAAATAGCCAATACAGCCCATATAGCCTATGCAGTTTTGCACTTGCCAAACAAAATTATTCCATTTCCTATCTTATGACTGAAAGGTTCTTAAAATGAATTGAGTTATGGCTGATTATAGCTCACCCAGTCCTTTTAACCTGTTAACCTTTCAAGAGCCAATACACCCACATACACCCTAGTTTCCACTTGCCAAAAAAGTGACTGCAGGCAACAAAAGTCTGTCTGGTCAGTTTCCGTCTGGTCAGTGTGGAACCGCATATGGTTTTCTGAACATTCTGAAGACTCAAGACTGAAAACAACCACTGCCAACTTTAGAATGTTGGTGTTAGTTGGGCGCTGTCTGAGCAGTGTGCAAGCAGCATAAGATGCAAAGGACAGTCTCGTTCGTTGTAAAACTTTTTGCGACCAGCAACAAATTTTCAACTGTGAATAATTTTACATTTAATTTATTGAAGCAACTGCTTAAACAGCACAACGATCAACGATGTGAAACTTATGGAAAGAAACTCCGGCAGCTACTGCCAGTGATGCATGCACTCAGGAGAGAGTGGCATTAAGCAACGTTTTATGTTCTGTGAAAGCACTGAATGCTGCACTTATAAATACATGTGCAGACAAACAGTAGTTTAAAAGTTGGAATTTACTTGCTTTATTTTATTTTTATTTCAGCCGGTAGCGTTAAGTAATGTTATGTTTTGTAGAAATGATACTCCTTGTTGCCGGTATATGGAAGATTTTATTGGCCTTATTTGTAACCCACAGAAAACAATCTACAAATTTTTACATTTCTGATGTGTAAATTCATATCCACAAAAATACAGAGTGACTTCTGCACACAAAAGTTTTTGCACATTTGCAGATTGCTTTCTGTCAATTTGTGGGTCATGTTACATTTGTAACTTCCTTTTCACACATTTGTGGAATTTTGTCCAGTGTGTACTGCAGAGATCTGTTAAAAATATATACCCAAATATCTTACCACCCAAAACATGTATTTTTACATTTGTGTTGTGTAAAATCATATCCACAAAAATAAAGTGCAATTAGCAAATATGTTACTCTGTACAAACATATTTTAATTTCACATACAAAGTTATTTACGCATTTGTGGATCTATTTTTACCTACAAAACACAAAGTTATTGCGCATTAGCACATTGCTTTCTGTCAATTTGTGGGTCATGTTACATTTGTAACTTCCTTTTAACACATTTGTGGAATTTTATCCACTCTGTACCACAGAGATCTGTAAACAGAGATCTGTAAATGTGAGCAGTTTATTAGCTACACCAGCAGGTGGCGGTAGCAACATTGCCTCTCATGAGTTGTAAGAATGTCCACTGCAGTACCCAGGGTCATCTGTAGGAGACAACCGCTTCTGCTGGACCACTGGACTCTACTCAGTCTAAATTTTTCTGTACAAGTGTATATAGTTTACTATTGAATACTTTATCATTGCATTTCTTTTACATTTACATTTAAATAAATAGACTACATTTCAAAGTACTGTTGTACCTACTGTTTGTAGGAGCTATTGTAAACCCTATGGATAAGTTTGCGGTCCTCAAAAGTACAGTGACTGTCCATTTTCTGTTGAGCTTTTGCATGAAAAACTGTATTTTTTGTAAGGCTCAAGAGTAGGGTTTACATGACACCTCAATACTGGAGATCTATCTTGGGGTGCCGTTCCCAACCAACCCAAGACTGACATTACTGGGGGACCTCTTAGACAACATGAGGGGCAATGTTCACTCTATCAGACTAGCCCTATTGCAGCTAATAAATGAATAGCCATTTGCTGGATCACCAGGGGTCCTTAAGGGTAATAAATAGTAAATTTACTGTTTAAAATTAAAAGAATAAATAGTTTTCACCATAAATCCATCCATAAGTAACACAATGACAGAACGTATGACTATTGGGTCATGAGTTTCATACACTTCGTGTAATAAAACATCTAAAAGCAAAAATCCTATGATAAGCGTGTCTGTGACAAAATCTTATCAAATGGTCTGTGGTCTAATTTGTGTCAGTTCTGTCATTTACAGTGGGGGAAATAAGTATTTGACCCCTTGCTGATTTTGCAGGTTTGCCCACTTACAAAGAATGCAACGATCTATAATTTTAATCATATGTACATTCTAACAGTGAAAGACCGAATCCCAAAGAAAATTCCAGAAAATCACATCATATGAATTTATAAAAATTGATAACCATCTGATGAGGAAAAACAAGTATTTGACCCCCTGGACAAACAGCAAGTATTCTGGCTCCTACAAGCCAGTTAGTCTTTCTTTAAGACACAGCCCCAATCCCAACCAATTATCTACATCAAATACACCTGCCTCACCTCGTTACCTGTATAAAAGACACCTGTCAACACCCAAACAACCAGCATCCAACATCACCACCATGGGCAAGACCAAAGAGCTTTCTACGGACAATCAGGGACAAGATTGTTGATCTGCACAAGGCTGGGATGGGCTACAAGAGAATCAGAAAGCAACTTGGAGAGAAAAGATCAACTGTCGGTGCAGTTATCAGGAA
>NC_060171.1:33196716-33198693 GCF_021292245.1 Micropterus dolomieu | reverse complement strand
ACCCTAAGCACACCGCCAAAGCAACAAAAGAGTGGCTGAAGAAGAAGCACATCAAGGTTCTGGAGTGGCCTAGCCAGTCTCCAGACCTGAATCCAATTGAAAATCTTTGGAGGGAGCTTAAAATTCGAGTTGCCAGGCGACGACCTCGGAACCTGAATGATTTGGAGGCTGTCTGCAGGGAGGAGTGGGCCAACATCCCTGCCGAAATGTGCACAAACCTTGTCACCAACTATAAAAACCGTTTGACATCTGTGCTGGCCAATAATGGCTTTTCTACAAAATATTAACATGCTGTTTGTCCAGGGGGTCAAATACTTGTTTTTCCTCATCAGATGGTTATCAATTTTTATAAATTCATATGATGTGATTTTCTGGAATTTTCTTTGGGATTCTGTCTTTCACTGTTAGAATGTACATATGATTAAAATTATAGATCATTGCATTCTTTGTAAGTGGGCAAACCTGCAAAATCAGCAAGGGGTCAAATACTTATTTCCCCCACTGTAGGTTGATGTGAAAAATTTGAATACCACTCAAGATTTGGGTAAACCACTAAAAGACTGAATGCAATGACTGAATGTGGGTAAGAAGAAATAGAAATAAAAAGTTACCTTTTTAATTATTTCACGTCAAAAGATGTTATAACTTAATTGATATGCAATATTCCTGATTGGGCTTTATAGAATACAGAACTTCTCTGCTTTTCATATACTTTAACAAAGCTTTCTTTCACAGCTCTGACAGGAAGGTGTAACATATTACTACAAACACAATTTTTATATATATATATATATATATGTATGTAAAACAAATGCAGTGATAAAGTATTCAATTGTAAACTAAATACACTTGTACAGAAAAGTTTAGATAGAGAAGAGTCCAGTTGTCTCTCAGAAGCAGAAGTTGTTGTCTCCTACAGATGACCCTGAGTACTGCAATGGACATTCTTACAACTCATGAGAGGCAATATCGTTACCGCTACCTGCTAGTGTAGCTAATAAACTGCTCTCACATTTACAGATCTCTGTGGTACAGAGTGGACAAAATTCCACAAATGTTTAAAAAGGAAGTTTCAAATGTAACATGACATATTGACAGAAAGCAACTTGTGTGTAGAAGTCACTGTATTTTTGTGGATATGATTTTACACATCTCAAATGTAAAAATACATATTTGTAGATAGTGAAATAAACATTAGTACACATTTTGCGTGAAGTCCAATAAAATCTGACATACCGGTATGAGTAAGATATTAGTTAAAAAGTCAGGAGAGACTGCTTTGTTTGGGGAAGAGGGGGTGGTAGTGAAAGTAATACACACTGCTCAAAAAAATAAAGGGAACACTAAAATAACACATCCTAGATAAAAATGAATGAAATAATCTCATTAAATACTCCTTTCTTTACATAGTTGAATGTGCTGACAACAAAATCACACAAAAATTATCAATGGAGGTCTGGATTTGAAGTCACACTCAAAATCAAAGTGGAAAACCACACTACAGGCCGATCCAACTTTGATGTAATGTCCTTAAAACAAGTCAAAATGAGGCTCAGTAGTGTGTGTGGCCTCCACGTGCCTGTATGACCTCCCTACAACGCCTGGGCATGCTCCTGATGAGGTGGCGGCTGGTCTCCTGAGGGATCTCCTCCTAGACCTGGACTAAAGCATCCGCCAACTCCTGGACAGTCTGTGGTGCAACGTGGCGTTGGTTTATGGAGCGAGACATGATGTCCCAGATGTGCTCAGTTGGATTCAGGTCTGGGGAACGGGCGGGCCGGTCCATAGCATCAATGCCTTCCTCTTGCAGGAACTGCTGACACACTCCAGCCACATGAGGTCTAGCATTGTCTTGCATTAGGAGGAACCCAGGGCCAACCGCACCAGCATATGGTCTCACAAGGGGTCTGAGGATCTCATCTCGGTACCTAATGGCAGTCAGGCTACCTCTGGCGAGCACATGGAGGGCTGTGCGGC
>NC_060171.1:33177716-33196616 GCF_021292245.1 Micropterus dolomieu | reverse complement strand
GGATTCTGTCATCCAAAACCTGTATGATAGAATCATGGATACAGGAGTGATGGAAAATCCTACAACCAAATTTACTGTTTTGGAGGACAAAGTATACAGAGTGGTGCAATTACCTCACAAAACACTTGTGTGTGTGTGTGTGTGTGTGTGTGTGTGTGTGTGTGTGTGTGTGTGTGTGTGTGTGTGTGTGTGTGTGTGTGTGGGGCAGGGCAAGTGTACATGCCATCATCGCTCCGCCCACAGCTTCTCCACCATTATCATGACGATCCTCTATCTGGTCATCTTGGGAGATACAAAACATATAAAAGGTTGCAAGCCCTTGTGTATTGGTCTAAGATGAGCCTAGACGTCAGAGAACATGTGCAATGTTGCCAAGTTTGCCAGCTCTACAAACCTGAGACACGGAAACCTCCTGGAAAGCTGCAACAAACTGTGGTTCAAGAACCTTGGGAGATGTTAGGAGTTGACCTCATGGGACCTTTCCCTCAAAGCTCCAACGGCAACCTCTACCTCATTGTCTTTGTGGACTATTACACCAGATGGGTTGAAATGTTTCCCCTTCGCAAAGCAACCAGAGACCGTCTCCCAGATCCTAAGAAAGGAGATTTTGACTCGCTGGGGTGTGCCGACCTTCATCCTCTCAGACCAAGGTTCCCAGTTTGTGTCGTCTGTCTTTGAGGAGACCTGCAGGTGGTGGAACCTCAAGCAAAAAAGGACCTCGCTCAACCATCCTCAAACAAACCTGACTGAGAGGATTAACCGAAATGTGAAGGCCATGATTGCTTCGTCTGTGGAGGAAAACTGGGACAGAGCTGGGACAAATACTTACCTGAATTCCGTTTTGCATTGAATTCAGCAGTGCATGAGTCCACAGGAGTCACACCTGCGGAGCTCAACATCGGTCGTCTTCTGAAAGGCCCCTTGGATGCTGAGCTCAAGCCACAGCTTTGTGATCCTGATACACCTGCATATGCTACTGCTAACCAGATAGCAGAGTTCAAGATACTTGTAAGCGGCAACCTGGAAAAAGCAAAACAAAGGCAAAAGAAAAACTATGACAAAGAGAGAAACTTTTCAGACAAAGATCGTGTCTGGCTCCATACTCACCCTTACTCCAAGGCTGATAAGTCATTTTCAGCTAAACTGGCTCCACGGTGGAGAGGTCCTTATCGTGTCCCCGGGAAAATTGGCCCCTTAAACTATGAGGTGGTCCTAGAGAACACTGGAGAAGACCTAAGTGTTGTTAACGTGGCCTAACTCAAACCATGCTATCCCATAGCCGAGGAAATGGACAGAGGACAACGTCGACGGATCCTTGAACTATTTGAAGAGGAAAGCGACGAGGAGGATTTCCCTGCTTTCTCGGCCTCAAGTGTGGAGGAAGATGAGAAAAATATTGAGCACAGGCCCTAATTAAGAGAAGGGGGGGGGGGGAGCCTTCCTAAGTTCATGCTTGTCTCACGGGGGAAGCAGTGTGACAACCTGCGATTCACCAGGTTTCACCACCGTGGAAAACCCCTGAAACGCCCATTTTAGAAACGAGTCACACTGATTTGTGTGCGACAATTAAACCTCCTCCCGGTAAAAATCAGTGTGTCAGAAGGAGAGAGTGGGAGAGGAGCAGCCACAGGGCGGCTGTGGCTCAGGAGGTAGAGCGGGTTGGCCGTTAATCGGAAGGTCGGCGGTTTAATCCCTGGCTCCCCCTGGTTGCGTGTCGAAGTGTCCTTGGCCAAGATACTGAACCCCGAATTGCCCCTGGCGGCTATTCCGCCAGTGTATGAGTGAGTGTGAATGTTAGTTTCCGTTTGAGCACTTAGGCTCAGTGTATGACTGGTGAATGCAGATGTAGTGTAAAAGCGCTTTGAGTGGTTGAAAAGACTAAAAAGGCGCTATACAAGTACGGAGCATTTACATTTACAGAAGCGGCCGGAGCAAAACGCTCTCATTTTGTCAGGAAGAAAAGATCAAAGTAAGGAAGTAAATCCCTTGCGTATCGTTTTTCATCTGTGACTTTTCAACCGTTCGCCCATCCTGTACACTTCACTTCACCTTCGGATCATCATTCAACATTCGCCGTGCAAAATTGTTTGCGGAAGCTGGTAAAACATTCACAACCCAGCAGCAAAAACCCGGACTGGATTCTGCGACTAACTGGACTGACTGACTGGACTCCGTGAGTTACCAAACTAGTTTTTCTGTACCATGATGTTTTGTTTGTGACTGAGAATCTGAACCAGCTTTATTTATCTTTTTTTTGCTTGGGCACTAGACTGAATTTATTTTTGTGTTTTGGAAATGAACTGCCACTAATTTGTGTTTGAGATTGTTTGGTTTAAGTGTGCAGAAAACCTGAAGTGGAATCAGTTGGATTGTGCTTTACTTTTTTGTGTGAAATCTTAAATATAGCAACATTTTGTTTTGTGCTAAGCTTTTGAGTTTGTGGTGTTTCTTTCTTTTATGGTCATTCAGTGGGAGGGTGTACGTTCTTTTGAAATATATCCTTTGTGACATTTGATTTGAAAACAGTTGACCAGTATCTTACTGCCAGGGGAAAGACCTGGCTCGCACCCTGAATAGTAACAATTAAAACTGTGCACTCAAACTGTCACAGCCCTCACTGCAGCTGTCTGGGTTGTCCTCCGCAGGAAATATGGAGAACACAGGTGTCCTTAACACACTTCTCTGCAACATCTGGATGGACCTCGAGGACATGCCTGTACATCCTCCACTGGGAAGAGAGGATCCTTCACAACCAACCAAGCAAGTTGTTAAAAACCCAACGCTCTTTTGGAAGGGTGCACCCAGGGAATGGCCTCATGAGGTTTCTCCAGAGTGGAAAGGCCTCATCAGCAACAAAGACGTGTGGCTGGGGTCCGCTGTGGTCAGCTCCTGGTAGTGGCAGGTCAGCAAGCAGTTGCAGGGTGTGATTGAAGCGCTTGACCAAACGCTGAGTTTGCCAGAATCCCACCATCTCTCTTCTTGGATTTTGCTTTCCTATGGGAACTGTTACAAAGAGTAGCAACAATCTCATTTATAATATTCAGTTCAGCTTACTGTTTTTTCGGTATCATCCAATGCTCACGATGCTGAGCCTCTGGTGAAAGACACACAAATAGTAATGTTAGTTACTGAAAAGCAGACAGGCTAGCTAACGATGTATCACATCAGCTAAATGCAATAAATGTAACGTGATCATGTAATGAGCATGGATTAGTTCAACCTCAAGCTGATAAATATATTACTGTAACATTGCAGTGGGAGTTTAACTGAGTTTCCAGCATGTTGTGTGAAGCTGTCTCTCTGTCTTTCTAGAGCCACTGTCACACTGCCTTTTTAGCCAGGAGCAATGTGCCAATATGCAGCTCGCTGCGCTGTTTGAGCCGGCAACATTGAAGTAACAGAGCCTGAACAAATCTGGAGAGAAGCCACAGCCTGCATGCTGGTGTTTCCACATTTATTGTGGGATCTCTCTCTGAAAGTGTTTGTGTTTCAGATTATGCTCGCTCATGAGTTCAAGCAAGCATGTGTACAAGCACACGTCTGGTTGCAATCCTAAACCACCTACCACCAAATCCTACCACACTGCTAGTGGCCGCAAATTACATAATGCCCCTTTAAATGTTTGTTCAGGCTTTTTTTTTTTTTTTTTAACCTTGCGGTTCGATGGCTTGTTGGTATTGACATTTTTGGCAACATACAGTAGAACTGCCTTGTTGTACACTGCTGTGTATACAACAACAATGATTTATTAATGTTTTACTGATGTTTAATCTGGAGCAATAGCCTAGGGCCTTCAGGTGGAGCACAACAGTGGCAGAGAGATTCATGGACAAAGGATGACTGTGTGTATATTGCAGGTTCTCCCAGGGCATCACACACTATACTAGGGGGGCATGGTTATCAGTCAAAGTGACATGCACACACCAACAGACTGTATAAAAGGCACACTATCAACACAGGCTGAGTGAAGTTGCAGGAGGCAGAGGTGTGGACACAAAATGCAGACACTTGCAAGGAGGACACAGTTCAAAGAGGATTTATTCAATGAGAACTCAAAAACAGATAGTACTCGGAGCACAGCAGGCAAAAGTCCAAACCAAGGAATAATCCAAAAGTAACAAATCCAGAACAGGGCAGAATATTCCAAAACACTGGGAAACAATCCAGGAAACCACGGGAAACACAGCACAGGGCAGAACACGCAACATTTGATGATGACACCACAAGGACTGAACACAACTGAGGGCAATATATACAGAGGCACACCACACACACACACAAGCAGGCAGGGCAATTAAACACAAGAAAGACGCATTGGGAATCAAGGTAGACAGGAAACAAAGCTAGACAAAAACACCAATCACCAGAATTACAGAATAAAACAGGAAGACAACAGACAATACACAAGGACATATGTAACCAAATACAACAGAAAACTAGAACGGGCATTTCCTTAAGAAAATGCATGTTAGAGCTGCCAGCTATTTTTTGCAATTGCTCCCGCTGTCGGTGCAATGTGCGGCTCCATCAGCTAAGAGACTCAATGATGTGCAGCACACTTATTCAGCAAACATATTGTAGTGAACAACGGTGTGGATTTGTGCATTTTATATTGAATAAATTTGGAGCTACTCCAAATTTCTCTCTCCTCCCCCAGAGAAGAAGGGGAGGGGTCAAAGTTGCTTTCTCTAAGTGCTAGCCCGACCATAAAACTGGCAACTTTTTGATTCCGAAGCTGATAACGCGGGGCCTGACTGTTAAACTGACAAAGGGACACAAACCAGCCATTGGCATCTCCCTGAACAGCCCCCCCACACGTTTCCATGGCAACTGACCTTGCTCTTTGTTTATTATCCCATCAAAGGGATACTCCTTGTCTCACCTAAGTGTGACATAATCCAGGACAGCCGAACTTTCAATGTAAAAAAGACTGCAGTCTCCAAAGACTCAAAGCATTTAATTAAGTTTAATTAAATCTTTAGTTACCTGATTACGTTTGCCTCTATTTGAGTAGTTATGTTAACATGTTGCTATCCGTTGTTGATATTAGTGCGGAAAAGAAAGTTGCTTTTGCAGTGTTTTTATTTTCAGCAAGACACTCCTTCATCTAATGTAATCAATGCTTGTTCATAATACTTTCCTACAAAATTCCTTTAGAAATGATGACAAAGGAATGTTTTACTATACTATTAATCACCAGCTTGAATTTAAGGATGGATCAACAAAAATTCCCCGGTTCCTAAGGAGAGATGATCTTGGATTAATCCAAGTTTTCCTCATGTAACCTGAGCTCCCCCAAGTGGACAAAATAAGTATTACATGCCCTCGTTGGAAATGCCGTTAAATGTATAAATATCCTGACCAATAATGTGACAATTGTTTCCTGTTACAAAATGCCTAGAACAGTACAACCGTCTGACCATTGAGGTTCGATTGTGGAAAATGTTTGATTAAAATACGCGCAAATAAATTTCTTTTCTTTTTAGACATTAAGTTTAGAGAGGCAGCCCCCTGGGGAACCACGCCCCAGGCAACAAAAGAGCGACACGCGACCTCTCGTGCTCTCTTCTCTCCGCTCCTTGCTCTCTCCGCTACTCGGCTCTCTGGACGCTTTGGCACGAGTCGACGTGCCTCGCCAGGCAACGCCCTCAGAGTCGACCAGCGAAACGGGCCCTTTTGTTTCGCTTGAAGCTACACACTTGAAGTGCCGAGACGTCGATCTGCCCTTCAGTTTTTTTAAATTTTCTTTATTTCTTTTGTTAAAGTTATCAGTCCGTTAAGTTACACTGGACTAATTCAGGAACGACCAAGTTCCATTTTAAGCCTTTTTCGTCAAGCCAACTTCACCAAGGTCAGACCAAGCCACGTGGTCTCACCAGCCACAACGAAGGAAACCTGAAAACAGCCAAATTGCCAGACGAGGAGGCGTTTTCAATCAGACACGGAGAACCCTAGAGAATCCCTAGCAAAAAGCCAGGATCGGCAGCTAGTGGGACCAGCAACAGGCCAAGCAGGCCGCCGGCAAGCAGTAAGACCTAACACATCTTTTGTGATCAGATATTTCCCTTTTTTTTTCTCTTAAACCGTAGCGTTAGTTTACTTTCATTAGCTCTTCTATGCCGTATGAGTCAAATGCTTCCCACAATCGAACCTCCAAGCTCATTGTTCGGCAATTGTTATTTTCCCTGTATTCAACCATCTTTTTTATCACAGTAGTTAGAGAATAAATTCACTGTAATATAATCAAGAACTGTGTGTGTTGCCTATTTCTACGTCCCTGCCAAGAGAATTGACCCTTTAGATATGAGACTGACTGACTGATTTAAGATAACTGAGCGATTATTAACTAACTGATCACTAGTAATAATTGTATAATTATTAAAACTACCTAGAGGTCCAGAGACTCTAGGATTATAACAACTCTGGTGGTGCCCTGAAACGAGGAATCTGTTTTGATTTTATGAATATAAAAATTCATAATTGGGTATCAATTCTCAAAAATGTATTAAAATGCATAACTAAAATTTAGGTTTGCTACAATATGTGTAAAGTTTTGCCCCTTTTTGTTAACATGCTGTGAGTGGGGTTTAATCCATCAATCTCTGGATCCGGAGCAAGACCGCCACCACCGGACTACTCAGATACACTGTGGAGGGAAAGGCTTTCAAGTTTCTTTGTCAATCATGTGTCTTATTCTGACAAAAAAAAATGCCTCCTAAGCACCAATAGAAGGCATGTTTTGCTTATAAACATTTTCTGTGATGTCAACTCCACTATTGAAGAATAAAATAAATATACAGCCAAAGACTTAATATCATGTAAACAATGATTGCATTTAGAAAGTAACTAACAACATAGAATTTTGAAAGTAACCATTGAAAGTCAGTAAGGACTCCACATTTTGTTAGCATCAAGTTCAAACAACAAACAGCTCTGTAAATTCACAAGCTATAATATATTAATGTCGTGAAACAAATCAATGTCAGGTACAGGAAGTAGTACTCTAAGGACTGTCTCCTTACCACTACACTATTGAATACCTATCAATGCAGCTGTTCTTATCAAATGAAACAGGCACTTCACTCCTGGTTTCACTAGTAAACCACCACAAGAATGACAATTACCAACAAAACCCACTATTTTCTAAGCAGACATGTTTAACAAAAACAAAATAAAGTAAAATTTGTATTTCAAACAAATAGGAGACTTATTAGCAAATTTTGACAAAACTTTCTTCACCGCCATGCATAATGGCAATTTTTAGGGATAGACTTAGGCTATATATCTGACTGGAACTTGAATAGGAGGTGCTGCTTCATGGTTGGAAGTCTAACTTACTGCGCCACTAGCCAGCTTGCTAGTACTGAGATAATGTGATCCTTTGTTGATACAAAAAGTGCATTTGCTTTAAAAAAATAAAAATAAAAAAAGCTTTTTCAGCTATCATTTTGGACTTTTTAGTTAGTGCTTGAGTAGCTGAGCATACAAATATGCATCTTGTGTCCTCCAAACTCCAAACAGGGAGGAAGATACAGCAAGTTAAAGAATTAGTGACAGGGGGAGACCTCAGGCTGGACCACGGACTGGACTCGGGGAGCAGGAGTCGGCTGGACCACCAACGGACAACCAGCTAGTCAGCTTCCACCATCCTGCCACAGAGATGCTCACAAGTCTTCGAGCTAGAGTCCAAGTCAAGTCTCTCGTGGTTATTACGAATGCTGTATCACCTGCTGCGTTCAATCCAGGTTGCTTATAAAAGTGCATAGCTATAAGGAATACTGTAACCTGTTTTTTATTTACAGAGCACAACCATGTAATGTGCAATGCAATTATTAAATACTGTAAGTCACACTCCCCAGACTCTTAAACCCAGTGTAACGTTAAGTAAATAAAACTGTGACGTTGCGTAATCAACAATAAACCTGTAACCTGTTTTTAACTTACAGAGGACAACCATAATGTGCAATGCAATCACTGATAGCTTAAACTACTATAAGTCAACACATCCTGCAGAATCTCAAACCAGTGTAACGTTATAACTAAATAAAACTGTAAGGTTACATGATCAACAATAAACCTGTAACCTCTTTCTAGCCAACGGTAATAATTAACGTGATGGCAGCCAGCGGGACATAAATGATTACGTTAATCGACTACCACAAGTTTGGCAAGTAAACAAACGTTTTTCATAAGGAACGACAGTCGGAGTAAACCTCCCATAGCTCGTAGCTGAAGCAAGAAGCAAGCTAACGTTAGATGGCCAATGCTGAGCTAAACATGTTTAGCTCACCACAGGTTACTTGAGAAAACAGAAATGCGAGAGGGAGGAAAAAAAGGAACAAAAGAGCACAGGGCACTCACCGTCAGCCGGGCTGCCACTGTAACAGGGCCCCCCCCTTAACGGACACCCCAGGCGGACCCCCCGGCTTGTCAGGGTGGGCCCGGTAGAAGTCCGTCAGGAGGGATTTGTCCAGGATTTGGCTGGTGGGGATCCAGGAACGTTCCTCCGGACCGTAGCCGGCCCAATCCACTAGGTACCGGTATCCCCGGCCCCTACGTCGGACATTGAGGAGGCGGCGCACAGAGTAGGCTGGGTGACCATCAATTATTCGAGGAGGGGGGTGGACTGGTATGGGGTGGGAGCTGGTGGAAACGGGCTTGATTCGGGAGACATGGAAGACGGGGTGGACCTTCAGGTGAGGAGGGAGGGTTAGACGGACAGTGGAGGGGTTGATGACGGCCTCGATGGGGTAAGGACCGACGAACCGGGGGGTGAGTTTTTTTGAGGAGGTCTGTAGGGGGAGATCCTTGGAGGGGAGCCAGACCTGCTGCGCGGGCCGGTAGGCCGGCGCAGGGGTCCGGTGGCGGTCTGCCAACTGGCGGTTGCAGGCTGCGGTGCGCTGCAGAGCCGTCCTGGCCTCCCTCCAGATTCTGCGGCTTGTACCGAAGGGACCGCGACCTCTTCTTCCAGTGATGGGAACAAGGGGGGTTGATAACCCAGGGAACACATGAACGGAGACATACCAGTGGCGGCACAGATTTGGGAGTTGTGGGCATACTCGATCCAGGGAACGTGGGAACTCCAGGAGGTGGGGCTGCGGTATGCTACACACCTGAGCACTGCTCCCAGGTCCTGGTTGGCTCGCTCGGTCTGCCCGTTGGTCTGGGGATGATAACCGGAGGAGAGGCTAGCGGTGGCGCCGAACGCGCGGCAGAAGGCCTTCCAGACTTGCAAGGTGAATTGGGGGCCCCGGTCAGAAACTATGACCAGGGGGATGCTGTGGAGGCGGAAAACATGGCGAGCAGTCTCCAGAGAGGTGGGGAGTTTGGGTAAGGGAACAAAGTGGGCGAACTTGGAGAAGTAGGTCGACCACTGTCAGGATGACTGTGTTTCCATTGGAACTGGGGAGGCCGGTGACGAAGTCCAGGGCGATATGGGACCAGGGACGGGAAGGGGGCGGAGCAGACCGGCGGGTGGTTGATGGGATGGTTTGGCGCGGGCGCACACCTCGCAGGCTGCCACAAAGGCGCAACAGTCCTTGTCAATGGCGGGCCACCAGAACCGCTGGCGGACCAAGAAGAGGGTGCGAGCCATCCCTGGGTGGCAGCTGAACTTGGAGGTGTGCGCCCATTGGAGGACCCGGGAGCGGACACTCGAGGGGATGTAGAGGCGGTTAGGGGGACCGGTACCGGGATCTGGGTCGGTGGACTGGGCGCGGCGAACGGCTGATTCCACCTCCCAGACTACGGAGGTAACGAGGCAGGCACGAGGTAGGATGGTGTCGGGGTGGTCTGAGGGGGTGTCTGGGGAGTGAAGGCGGGAGAGAGCGTCTGGTTTGGTGTTGCGGGACCCGGGGCGGTAGGAGAGGGTGAAGTTAAACCGGTTGAAAAACAGGGCCCACCGGGCTTGGCGGGAGTTCAGTCTTTTGGCGGTCTGGATGTAAGAAAGGTTCTTGTGGTCAGTGAGGACTAGGAAGGGGTGCTCTGCCCCCTCAAGCCAGTGCCTCCACTCTTCCAGAACCAGTTTGATAGCGAGTAACTCTCGGTCTCCCACGGAGTAATTCTGCTCTGTGGGAGAAAGCCATGTAAACGAATCTCCTCCACAAAGGAGGAGTACGAGGAGAGGACGTGGGGCTGACAGCTGCGTACCAGGCTAGGGCCCGGTCGCGGAGCAGGCCAGCGATATAGCAGATTTTGGCCTCATCGGACTGGAAGGATACTGGTTGCCTCTTAAACACCAGGGCGCACTGTACCAGGAAACCGTCACACGTGCCCAAAACACCGGAGAATTTGTCAGGGTGAGAGACCGGGGATTCACGGGAAAAGGGAGCGCCAGCGGTGGGGCACGAGACAAAGTCCGCGGAGAGGGAGGGAGGCGGGGACCGAGAGGGGGACAGCGGCTGTGCGGAACAGGGGTCGGGGAGGCGCGCCCCGAGGCACCTCCTCGCTCAGGGAGCAGAGCTTGTCCGACACACCCTGGAGACGGACCGCGTGCTGGTCGAGCAGTGCCCCCTGAGAGGCGACAGCGTGGATGATTTCCCGAGGAGTGGGGTCGGTGTGTGGGGGGGGGGGGGGGGGGGGGGGGGGGGGGGGGGGGGGGGGGGGGGGGGGGGGCGAGGGAGAGCGTGCTGGGTCCATGATGGCTTGATCATTCTGTTACGGATGTGGACAGAACGGACCCAAACGCAGCGCTTGTCAGATTACCAAAAGAGATTTATTAGGGGGGGAAAAAAGGGAAGAGGGGAGTCGGGAGGTGGGATGAGGTGAGCAGGACGCCAGCAGACGAGGGCGCGGAGGACCGAGGAGCAGGCGGGGCTGGCAAGGCTCAAGCGAGGCGACTGAGAGGGGGCTGGAGGCCGAGGCGAGGGAGGTGAGGAGCGTGGAGGGAAGCCGGGGGGACGGCGCGGAGGCGAGGCGAGGGAAGAAGGCAGGTAGGCGAGCCCGTCTGACTCACGTGCGGCTGAGCGCAGCAGATACTACGTGTTACTTAGGCAGGTTATAGGTAACGGAGGGAGGGGAATAACGGCAAGCTCATCAGACGTTTCCCAAAAATAAACATTGTTCACGAGTCCCGCACCTCGAGTCGAGTCTGAAGTCACTGTGTGTGCGACTTAAGTTGCACTCGAGTCCGAGTCTCTAACTCGAGTCCCCATCTCTGTCCTGCCAGTCTTTCTTTTTCACGGCCTACTAGTGCTCCAGTGGCTAGCCACTAGCCTGATTCCCACCCCGCAAGTGCTCCAGCGGCTAGTCACCTGCCTGATTCCCGGCCTGCTAGTGTTCCAGCAGCTAGCCCCCCCTGCCTGATTCCCGTCTTGCTAGTCTGGCTAGCCCTGCCAACTCCACTGTGATCCACCACTCCTATGTGGGGACCTGCCCGGCCATCTTCCCTGGGTCCCGTGGTGGTCACAGGCTTACTCGAGCACAGAGAGAAATAGGCCTTTTGTGTACATAGAGAAAGTCTTAGATCTTTGAGTTCAGCTCATGATGAATAGGGGCAAAAACAAGTGTTGCGTTTATAATTTTGGTCAGTATATATTTGCTGACATGTATTATGTGGCATGCAGGTTTTATAACGTTAGACCGTAGGGCCAGAAAAGGGGCAAAAATAAACGTGTCCACCCGAATGTCATGTTACTGTCACTGCCAATCTGAGCTGGAGCCTATAAATACAGACATTTGACCAGGGAGCGAATGCTGATTAATGCCAATATTAACCTTTTACACCGAAAACAAACCCAGATGTTAACAGGTGTTGGTGTAAATGTCTTCTGTGGAAAAGATTAATCTGATCCTTTCAACCCTGCAATAAATGTTCCTCTTGTATCTAACTCCTCCTGCACTTGGGTGTACTAGCCTAGCTGTAACAAAGTTAAAAACACATTTTGGTTACAGTGTTTGATTTTGCCAGAAGAGTCAGGGGTTTTGTGAATGTAGTTTAAAGACTGGGTTTTGAGTTTAAAGTTTTGAGAATATGGGTGAAGGTTTCAAGAAATGGGTCTTAGCAATTTTGAAAAACTGTATTGCTTGGTCAAAGTGTGACATTGCCACTACGCTGGCCAGGGACTTGACCACATTTTGGTTTCATCACATCATTAGAAACAAGTGTGCAGAATTATGAGTTGTTGTGTGTAAAAGATGCCAGCTGTGATTAACTTTTGCCGCATGTGTTTACCATTTAGCAACACAAGTGTGTAGCGAAGAGCAAAAGCAGTCACCCTACCTGGATTTGAACCTGGGTCAACAGGGTACTAAACTTGCAACTTGACCACAACACCAACTTCTTCTTAACTGCAGTGAAGGTACACCGTCACAGACAGCAAATGTGTTTTAGTGAGTGAGAATGTGTTTAGAATTTTGCAAAAACAGTGGATGAGATTTGCAGTGTCTTACCTACCTGAACTTGTTTAAGGTTTTGCCAAGAGTGACTGATTCGACAAATGGGTTTAGGCCATTGAGCATTGGGTTCAGAGAATAGGGTTTAGTGTTTTAGCAATTGTGAAAAACTAATCACTTGGAGTTTTAGTTGGCCTACTCTATGGGAATAAAGAAACAGAGTGCTCTCTCTCACACACACACATGCACACAGAAAGACTTAGACACTCATGGCCGCTTTTATCTCTCACCCATCTGATTCTCCCTCTCTCAAGTCATTGCCAGAACGTCTTGGGCATTAATCCTTTTTCTGCTCCGATCTATCTATCAGATATATAGCTCTAGCTCGTGATATGACAGCCTGCTTATCAACAGACATCTAAACAATTGGCATGATGCAAACGTTTAGGCCCCCTACAGCTACAGCTGATTCTGTAAGGACTGGATGCACAAGACTATGGGTTTTTCCTCTCACTTAGACACATTGACACTTTATTAAAGGCTTGCATTTTATTTTATCTTGTACAGTATACTTTATATTTTTATATCTATAATCATCTTGTTTTATTTTGCTTATTATATTTGTGTATAAATGGCACACAGATGTGTAGTCAGAAAGAGAATCTCCACAATATGTAAATGCTGCTATTGCACCTGAATTTCCTCTTGTAGTGTACCAACAGTGTGGATTTGTACATTTTATATTAAATAAATTTGGACTACTCCAAATTCCTCCTCTCTCTCTGAGAGAAGGAGGAGGGGGCTTTGATTACCAAACCTCTACAGACAGCCGAAGCGACCCCCAAAGGAAGGGGGGTTGAAAGGTGTCTCTCCCTAAGTGCTGTGTCTGAGCAGTCTGATCGTAAAACTGGCCACCTTTGATGCCCCAGCCAGATAACGCAGTACTTGACTGTTAAACTGACAAAGGAACATGGACCAGCGATTAGCGTTTTCCTGAACAGCCTATCAGAACTCTTCTTAAAGAAAGGGCAGGAAACCCTAAACTGATTCCCGGCCCGGCGCAACAAAAGCTTTTGTTTCGTTTGAAGCTACACACGCAAAGTGCCGCGACTTCAGTTTTCCCTCGTTCCAGCAACTTTACTCGTTTTATTTTCTTTCTTTTGTTTTGTTAAAAGTTATGAGTCCGTTAAGTTACACTAGTCTAATTCAAGAACGACCAAGTTCCCTTTTTAAGCTTTATTCGTCAAGCTAACTCCTCCGAAGACAGACCAATCAACGTTGCCCGCCAGCGGTAACAAAGGACGACTTAAACCTGACCCGAGACAGGGTTGGGAAGGCCCCCACTGCGAGTTTATCCATTAAAGCCGACCAGAGACGGACCTCCGGAGCAATTCCCTGGCAAAGAAAGCGACTGGCCCGCGGCTTGAAGCTGTCCTAAAAGAGAACTCATGGACTCTGCCAGTGTGAGGCCGTTTTACCAGCAACCCGGCGGGGAGAAACACTAGCTGTAAGACCAAAACCCTGCATTCTGTGGTCAGTGATGTCCAATAGTTGGTTAGTCCAGCATATGTAATCCTTGAAACTCCTAGACAAATTTATTTGTTATCATCTAATTGCATTCATTAGCTGCCGTATGAGCCAAATTCTCCCACAATAGAAACCACATTCTTGTTGTTTAGCCATGGTTTACTTCTTTGTTGTATTTACCCGCATTTTTAGTCACCTTAGTTAATAAATTCACTGTAACTAAGGAATTGTGTCTGTGTTGCCTATTTCTAAGTCCCTGCCAAGAGAATTTACCCCTTCCATATGAGATTGACTGACTGATTTATCTAAGATAATTGAGCGATTAATAACTAACTGATCACTAGTAAATAACTGTATAGAGGTCTGGAGACTCTGGGTATAGAGGTCCGGAGACTCTGGGTTAATAACAACTCTGTTGGTGCCCCGAAACGAGAGATTTATGGATTAATATTTTCTGAATATTAAAATTCATAATTGGGTATTAATTCTCATAAACTTATTAAAAATCATACGTAGCTTTAGACCTGCTACACTCTAGGGGATCAAAAAAGTGCACAACTTAAATATGATCAGACATTACTTACAGTCTATGGACTGTGTTGTGCTTTATGATATTTGCTTCTACTTTGGCAGCTGATAGCTAATTTGGCTGCCAAAGTAGAAGCTCTGAGCCCTACGACCCACATACACAATTAAATCGGGGTTGGAGCAGAGCAGAAACCACACAGGCTAAAATTTATTTAACAATTTATTAATACAGTTAAAAATAATACAAGTTTAAAAAGGCCTAACTAAAATCAATGTGTTGACAAAGGGGTTATAAATAGTAATTCGACAGCTCTCGGCAGTGGGGCAACAGTCACTCAATCGGTTCCTCAGTCCCCCCTCCGTCAGTGGTTCCACAGGTCGCACTGCTCTCCACATTCTTTGTCTCCCTCTGATCTCCAGTCCGTGCTCAGCTTAAAAAGTCCTGCCCAACCTATTACCTGGCGCCCACCCTGTTGTTAAATATTACTTTTGTACACAACATGCTAAAACACTACTATACATGCAATAAAAAACACAACCCACAAATAAAACATTCCAAAATAAGACCAGATGCACAAAAAAAAATCATCGACCATTTTCTGGCCCTGTCACATATTGACAGAGATGGTGTCGGGTCGGAAATAAGGACAGGCCGGGCCAGTGGAAGGCCTGGTCCCTACCCTAACCAACTTATTAAACTCAATAAAAATTACTCTATTAGTTTCTTTAGTCAAAAACTGCGTTGTCAAAGACTTCACTGGAGACGGTCAAGAGTCAATGCAAAAGAGTTTATTCCAATAAAGGACAAGTAAACCCAAGTAACATCCCTGCAGGTCTCAGGATGGAACGGAGCTGGTGGTCAGAGAACCTCGTCTTATATTCACCTTAAGCTCCACCTCCCAGGTGGGTGTTACACTTGGTCTCCACCTACAGTGTTCGCTGACCACTCCCTTTCATTGGTGAATTTCTTATCCTCTGCTGCCATCTAGCGGCCGTTTTACGTACTGTTTTACCAATTTAACCCTTTCACTAATGTCAAAATTACTTTTTAGCTGTTTAGCATATTTATTATTACAATTTATCCTTCTTTATATTTTTAACATTACTGGACTAGAAATTCAGCAATATGTTTCAACTTCTGCTTCACTGTATTTTTTAAGATTACACAGGCATAATCTGACACCATTAAAACTCAAACACTTACAATTGTATTTTTTAAAAGAATTAATAAGGAATAACATACTTGATAAATGCATAACATGATTCAATAAGGAATAACATGATTCAACAATGCCAAACATGAGTGTGCAACGTCTCATACAAAGTTTAGTTTCTTGCAGTACCTGGCCGTACCTTGCAGTACCAGCCGCCATTAATCACAATGTGTCATGATCTCATTCTTGGCCACAGTTTGCCATGATCTCAGGCCTGCCGTACGTGACTTGCTGCAGGTGCCTTACTACCATTGTGTATGTTAACGTTGGCTAGGTTTTGCCTGTGCTGCCTGAGTGCACAGAATATAAGAATGAAATACTAGTTGTTAAACACTTTTTAAACACTTAGTAATCAATCCTTACATTGAAAGAATAACAGTAGTGGTCAACACCTTTACCCAGCGAGACCACAGTCATTCTCCCAATGGCTACACTACATTCACTTCTGAGTAATACAGCACTAGTATAGCATGGTAAGTTTTAGATAAACTACAGCAAACCAACAAAGTGAACACACATGTCAATTTAAGAAAACACCAAGGAATTATTCAACAATGGAGAAAGCAATGTCACCTCACTACAAGTCCTGACCTGCATGCTTTTATTTGACATGTCATTTTATTCATCCAGAAAACAATTAAAATAAAGATTTGAACAAGGCACAAGGTAGATTTGTCACAATACAACAACAGGTTATAGAGTGAAATTGAGTTTCTAACTTCCTTCTGCTACATACAGTAGCGAACATTATACATGAACATAAAAGCAATTATAAAAATGGTAAACAGAAATAAACTCATCACTGGAGCAGTGCTGAGGATGAATTAGAGTTTGAGGGTCTGGGGAAGAAGCCGCTCTACAGTCTGGTGGTGCGGCAGCAGAAACTTCTATCTCTCTTCCCAGAAGGCAGCAGGGTGAACAGGCTGTGGCTGGGTGGGTACTGTCCTTTTGTATCCTTTGGGTTCTACGTAGTCACCTCACCCAAGGGTGTAAGCCAGAGATCGGACAGTGAAGCTGACCAAAGCCTGCATGGAGGGATCCACCCTGTCGCACATGAGAGATGTAACCGTATTGCTTAGATAATAAAATCTCTGCAATCAAAATAAACCATTCAGCCATCAGAGACACTGCATTGGTGTTTGGCAGATGAATCTTGTAGGTGGGCTGATTAAACAGCGACGATCCAAGTCAGACAAACACACCGAGCCATGAAACTTTTGGTTGGTGCAGCCATGCAGCTACCAGAATTACGGTGTTTCTGCCGTTGCTCTACGTCATTAAACCATAGTTATGCTGCGCAATCATGCACAGCAGACGCTGGTGCCAACAGGAAGTAGCCCTGTAGTAGGATTTTATTGGTCCAAAACTGGCTTCACTGCTCTCCATTCAAATCAGCGTGGTGACTTCATCCGGTAATATACTGTCTATGACCTCACCTCACTGATGAGGTGAGCAGTTTTAATCACTCGCTGGCAAGCCCTCCGGTCCTGGGCCGTGCCATGCTAGTTAGTCTTGCTGAGCTTTCTTCACCAGCGTGGAGATGACCATGTCAGGTTCTCTGTGATGCTCCCAGGAACCTAAAACTGTTCACCTGAACTTGAAAATATGGATCAAACAGATAAGACATAGTATATTCATGGACCTATGATTGTACAGTCACAGTCCGACCCATTAATAATTATTTGCATATTATTTGCAGTGGAAAATGTGTCTATGTTCAAACTGAGTAAATTTTGAGACATCTGTTTTACATAAAAAAATCTTGCTCATTTGGCATTTAATGAAATACTGTCAAAACACATTAAGACTATAAGCAGCTAATTATCAAACACTCACTTTTAAACTATGTTTAGTCCATTTTTAAAGTCGTTTCAGCTGCACCACAATCATCCAAACATTCACATCATCTCCAATACGATAACAATGATAGGGTGTTTCATCAGTGCGACTAATTACAACGAATGAATGTTCACTGATCAGTTACAGCTTCTTACAGATTTATTAGATTCAAACAGTGATACTGCAGTAATGTAGCACATGGTAAATGTTTCAGTGCAACCGGTGACAACCTGACAGCTGCCTTGATATCCACAGTCGCAGTGTTCTAAAGAAGGACGGTGTAGCCTATGCATTTTATTCTACACAATGGCGATTGCTGTGTCATGTTAAAGATCATGTTTGATGCTTTGATATCATACAGTCAATATCAAAGCACATACAGAACGTATATGCTTTTATATTGACTGTATGAATGAGGAAATTAAACGGTGTGACAGCTGCTTCAGGCTCAGCAGGAGGGGAGAGGTGAGAGACCAACTCAATGCTTGTCAAAGAAAACCTGCCAGTGGGCAGGTTAGGTTCACAGATTTAAAATAACTCTCTTTCTGGAACGGAAAACCCAGAGTTTCCCTCATTGTAAAGAGGATATAATCAGGACCATCATCACCAACAAGCTGAAGGCCATACGGGGTAAATACAGGCAACCAGTGGATTCCGGTCGGAAAAGCGGTCATGGCTGAGTTCTACTCTACTTTGAACTATGTGAGCAGATACGGGGTGGTTCTCCTGCGACGACTACCATTCCATCCGGTATAAAACGTCTCGGGTTACGTATGTAACCCTGGTTCCCCAAGAAGGGGAACGAGACACTGCGTCGGTTACGACACTATGGGAACGCCTCTAGGCGAAGCAGGTCTGAACGTGAATGAAATCACTCCAATCCTATTGGCTTGTTGCTAGAACGGTAAGGTGTGACGGAATAACCGGAGGAGTATAAAGCACACCTGTACACACTCATCATTAGCTTAAACTATGAAGCAGGCGCTTCAGGCGGGGAGAGAGGTGCGGCGGGCCGACACAGTGTCTCGTTCCCCTTCGAGGGAACTCGAACTGCGTTGGTTACGACACTATGGGAACGAGATACCCACTAAACCGTGCCGAAACCCCGCCTGCCCCTGTGTGCAATAAAGTGGCACGAGTGCCAGGTGCCAAAGGAAGGTCAAGACTGTAAAACCGAATGAATGTGTGCGGAGTGGCCCAGCCAGCCGCTAAACAAACATCCTGCAAAGAGGCCCCGGAAAGGAGGGCTCGAGAGGCCGCCATGCCTCTGGTAGAATGAGCCCTCACAGCCACAGGTGAAGGCAAACTGCGCACCTGATAGGCCAGGGAAATAGTCTGAACAATCCAGTTGCTAATCGTATGTTTGGATGCAGGGAGCCCAGCCCTGGGAGACCCAAAACACACTAGCAGCTAGTCAGCCTTCCTCCAATGGGAGGACCTCAGAGTGTAAATACTCAGT
>NC_060171.1:33174649-33177616 GCF_021292245.1 Micropterus dolomieu | reverse complement strand
AGGTTCGATTGAATTTCAGTTTATATTGTAGAGGGAGAGAATTCTACGAGTATGAGGGAACGAATGACCGAAATTGGGTTGCAGATTTAGTTTGTCTAATCTAAGGGTTATTAACTGTGGATGGAGCCCATAGAACACCAACGAGTCACAGAGTGTTGTTTGTTTTGGCCTACCGTTGCCGCAGGTCCCGTGGCGAGGCTCGACTGCCGGTTGGCTCGGGAAGTCGGTTCTGGCCCGACACCAGTGGCGTTTTCGAGTTGGGTTGAAACCGGTGGATTGGGTCCGGAATCCTCTTGTGGGAAGCGCTTGCAGCAACGGGCTGTCAGCCAAGGCTTTTGCTCTGATCTCAGTTCGTTTGGTGTCGCTATAGGGCCCACTCAGGGTTTTGGTCGTCAGAGCCGTAGTTTCATTTATTCAAGGCCATAAATGAAGGCTTCCGAGTTTCTGGTCCAAAGTTGCTCACAACGGTCGGATGAGGTTGCAACAACAAAATCAAATAAACTCACACATTCACCGTAGGTTCGCGAGGCCTCGGGAATATCGGCTATTTAATGTTGCTGAGGTTAAACAGGCAACTCCAAACAGAATAAAGAAAATCAAATCTCCCGCTGAGAAATTTGGAATTCAGGTTCGTAGCTTTCTCAGCTCGTCTGAAGGAGATTTTAAGTACGAAACAAAAATCGGAATTTCAAAAGTAAAGGAAGTTAAGAGAACGTATACGTTTAGTTTCAAGAAAGTTTAAACGAAGAGTTTTGAAGAGGCAGGAAGAAAGAAAAAAAACAAGACAGCAAGGCCTTTTTATTGATTCCGCTAGGTAGTGACATCAGTTTTGGGGATGGCCTCAAAAACGTCGCTAAGGTGTTAACTTTTGGGATAAAGAAATATACGTTGCGCGTATTTCTCTTTGATCTCTCTCTCCACAATATCGACATTTGGAAAAATACTTAGTTCTAAACATTCGAATAAAGACAGTTAAAACAAGGCTAAACACTATGGAAAAAAGGTTATAATGGTTATATAAAACGTAACAAAGCTTGATTACATGTCCTCAGTTTACTTGCTGGTTACTGGTTTTAACTCATGAGACAATTTAGATGTAAGCCTGACAGTAAAATTTCGTTTATGCAATTACATGGTGATAGTTAGGCCTATTTAACAATTCTGTCAGTGTAAGCCGAGTTTTAAACACTTGCGTGTTATACCTTTCTTGTCCCCTTGGTGGCGCTCGGGTCGCACAAGAAAAGAGTAGACATTCCACTTTAACTGAGAGGCTGGTGATGCCTACGAGCGTTTCCATGGATAATTTAGTAAGAAATTGTATATGAAACATTTAACTAAAGCATTAGTTAGCATTGAATAGACAGTGATTACTAGGGAGTAACAGGAATGACTTAAGACAACACAGAAAGAGGTTAGAAACTAGTTCAAGATTACTTTCTTATGGGTCAGCTAATCTTCAAACATCCCTAAAGGATAACAACAGAGTTATTACTTACTAAACTTAGAGGCTTACACTGCTGCTCACTTAGCAAGGTTATTATTTAAACAGAATAAACACAGTTATACTGAAACCTTGCTTGGTTCGAGTAACAGGGGTTTTTATGGTCTTTCTTCTCTGCATTCCTGGCTTATCGCACCGGTTATCAGAGAATGAATTGGTGGTTTATGGCTCAGCCGTTCTGTGGGGAGAAAAGAGTCAGATTGAGGCTGGAGGTGACCTGCTGGAGGGAGAAGGGGTCAGATCAGCCCCTTTTCCTGTCCTGTGGACTGTCTTTAGTGACACCTTTACGGTTAGAAAGGTTCACTAAGGCTCTTTAAATACACAATCCTTAAGCGATTCATTGTCTGATTGAGTCTCTTTCGGTCCTTACCAACACCAGGCGATGTCTCTGGGTTTTACATGTGAAAAAGGTCAACTCTCGGGGAGGGAAACTTCCCTCCCTCTTTTGACACCATCTGACCTTCTTTGAAGTGCGTCTGGTTGAGTTCACAACACTGTCCCCCATCAACAAACTCAACAGCCCTGTGCCTGCTGTGGAATCCTTCAGGTTTCTGGTATCCACTATTTCCCAGGACCTGAAGTGGGAGCCCAACGCACATTAAGAAGGCCCAGCAGAGGATTACTTCCTACGCCAGTCTGTCCTCTGCACCTCCATCACTGTCTGGTTTGGATCTGCCACCACAAAGGACAGGAGCAGACTACAACGGACAGTCAGGACCATTTTGGACTTATACACGAACGGGCAGGAAACATCGCTGCAGATCCATCTCACCCCAGACACAACCTGTTCCAGCTTCTCCCCTCTGGGAGGCACTACAGAGCACTGTACGCCAAAACCAACAGACTCAGGAACAGTTTGTTTCCACAAGCCATCACTATGATGTACAGCTGATTTCTGACACATGGTGTCAGGAACAATTCCTGTGCAATAACCCAGTAACTCTGTCTCTAATCAGCCACCTGTTTACTGGCTAACACTTATTATTTATTCACCATTCTCTATTTCAGTGCTGTTTATACTGTTATATTGTCGTATTGTAGATAGAGTATACCAATCCACCTTCCTCAAGTCATTACTCCTGCACATAATACTTCTACTTATTTATTCCAGCATCCTTTGCTCTATGCTTCATTGCACTGTGTACATGTGTACATGTATATGTACTTGTATATCACATCCAACTCCGACATGTACATACTCCTGCATCCTTTGCACTCTGCTCACTGCATTATTTGTGATTATGTCTATATTGTTTTTGTTCATAGTGTGTATATTTGTGTTGTCTACACTGAAGTCTGTGTCTGATTTTATCTTATTTTTATTATTGTGATCTTGTATCTTTGTATGAGCAAGCACATCATGAGCAATGTACAATCCAGAATCAAATCCTGGCAATAAAAGCTGTTTCTGATGTGTGTCTATTATGCTGAGCAGGCTGTGCAAACCCACGCTGTGGATTGGCTGT
>NC_060171.1:33169259-33174549 GCF_021292245.1 Micropterus dolomieu | reverse complement strand
TAGGTGAGAGCCGAGACTACTAGAACACAACAGAAAAATTAACTACCATAAATCTAAAACAACAAGCTGAACAATACTAAAAGGCTTCTTTGGTTTGCATAATCAGGTGATAATTCGCTCACCACTGAAAGCAACCCCTTTCACATAAGTCATTTGATTCATTTTAAATATATAAAATAATTAAGTGCAGTTTTAACTTTCACTTGTCTTTACTGGAAATACTACAACACAGTTTAAAAATGTATCTTTAGTACTGTTGTTGGATTCATATTTTATGAACAACACATCTTTGTAATCACAAATGTGCATCTGTGACCTATGTGGAACTGCTTCACTGACAGTAAAAGAGTCAGACGTCTCTTCACTTTGTTTTAGCACTGTTCCAGTGCGGGAGAAAGGTTTGGCTGAACCCATTATCATTCTGATGCAGGGGGAAAAAGCTCTGGCCTGTTGGTATTTCTTCCAACTAATCACAATTGTCTTGGGCGGTGCTAAGCCCAGGATGCAGTGACAGCGCACTTCCAAAACAGCAACCGCAGAAAGACGAAGAGGAGGACTATTCTGAATGAAATAGTCTGCCACCAGCAGGCTTATTCCCACAGCCTTCTTCCTGTGAGTCAGACTTCTAAAAGAGAGACCTATTCTTTATTTCATAGTGCTTCTAAAGACTGTACAACAAAAATGTGCTCATGTCCATGTAAAATCACACCGGGAACTGCCAGTGTCTGCACAGTGGTCACCTATTCAATATTAATGAGCCCGCTCCAGGATTTGTCTCTGTCTAAAATCACCTGAGAGTCTTGGCTGTCAGGTTTCTAGTTTTGGAAAAGCTGGGAACAAACTAGAGGACTTTAAAATTCTGTCCAGCTGTGCACAGGCTCACCATCATACATTTGACAACGGACATTTGTAGAACAGAGGAGTGTCAGGATTGCTGGGTGCGCAAAGCAGGAGAGAGCCCAAATGCATGACACTGGAGAGCTGATACAAGTTCCAGGGTTTTTAATCCAAGGTAAGACAAACTGGCATGAACAAAAACAGGTACAGGAAACTGGTACATCCAAAAACCAGAACAGGTAATGCAGCATCTTGCAGAACATACGACAATGACCGAACGGGGACTGAACAGAAAAACCAAACATTTATACACCAGGGACTAACGAGCAGGGCGGGAGCAACACAGGTGACAGGGATCAAGACTAATGAGGCAGGCAGGTAGACAGCAGGGAAAAACAGAGAGACTGGCAGGCAGGCAGAACATCATGTTACAAAATACCAGACAAGAATCTAACCCCAGACAATAACAGAAACCCGTGTAAAGAGACAAACACCGACCAACTATAACACGGGGATAACAGACAAAACCTAAACGAGAACACAGAACTACAACACAGAGACACGGAGTTGAAAACAACCTAACTGGGCAAGGCAGGAATGAAACTAGGATTAAACAGACCAGACAATTACACAATAAGACAGGAACTAAGGCAAGCACAAATCAAAACCAAAAGACAGGCAACAGTAAATAAACGAACGCCGGGCACACTGAACACAAGACAGGACTGAACACCAAAACACAACAGACCTTAATGACAGATACAGAACTAACAAATAAACAACTCACAGAGAAACTCAGGACAGGATCGTGACAAGGACTCTCTGTTCAGATCAGACTTGTACCATTCACCAAACAGTGTATCCCTATTTGAACAAAAACAAAATTTCATTTCATGCAAAAATATTCATCAGTTGCACAAGATGTGTGAATAGAGTCAAGAAAACAGCAGAATATATCACAGATGTTTACTTTTTTCCACCTGAAATTGGACCTTCTACTTCTTCACAGTAAAAACTTGATTTTGGGAATAGGCACCATTTCCACTTTTACACCTTAGAGACAGTCTACCTGTCGTCTGTATTGGTCATTAGTTTGGGGAAAATTGGATATTTCCTTGTGGGAAAATGAACAAATAAAGAAGTTACAACAAACAGCTGTCTTTGTGATATTTATTACAGTAAGAAAAACAGAGAAAAGTGATTCAGCAGAGGGACAGAGCTTTTTACACCCAAGGGCAATTTCAGAATCTGACCAAGACGCCAAGAGAGATAACTAAAGCATTTAAAAGTGGGACATAATTGTGGAGTCTATGAGAACATCGTTGAGCCACAGTAAAGTAGAGTATGCATAAGACAAAACAACTTCACGGATGTTCACTCTATCCCAAACACTGGTCCACATAGTGTTATTATAATTAGGAGTGCAGAAGGTAATGCCACTTACACACTTCTTCCTCCCCCACTGCCAATTTTGCTCAATTTTAATTACACATTAGACACAGAGGGCTTGGGGGGTGGAGGGGCATGATGGGAGGCTCCACTACCTGACAGTTGTGGGGTGCCTGTGTCACAACTACCCTCCAATTTTAGTTGCACCTTAGTTACCACACACCTTATCTTTACTCCACCACACAACACTTCACAATCCATGACATGCATCCAACACAAAAAAATACATTTACAGAGGCAGGCAGAGGGGTGAGATTCTCATTGGCCTCGTGTCCTACCCCTGGAGCCCCGGGCGTCGGGGGTGCTGTGGGGTTGGTGACGGCCTTGCCTGATCTGGGGTGGGCTTGGGGGGGTCGGGGCTCCCCTGGCGTGGGGGCCCGCCCTTGACCTAGGGTTCTGGGGACTCGGGCTTATGGCCTTTGCTCATTTCTGGGCGGGTGGTGTGTCCCTGGGCCTGGGGGCCCGTTGTCTCCTCTCCTTGCCTGGGCCCTCTTCGGCAGAGGTGAGGCTCCCGCTGCTTCCCCCTGCCAGCTCTCTCACAGTGGGGGCATTCGGGAGTCTCTGGGGCGCATGGCCGGTGTTGTCGGGGTAGGTTTTGGTGCTCCTCCTTGGGGGTGCTTGACTGGGGGGGGGCTGGGCCCCTGTCCGGAGATGAGATCGGCCTCGGGGGCTGCTGTCACTGCCTGCACTGTAGGGAGGGATGCCTCTGGCTGGGCTGGGGGACCGTTGGCCTGGTTCTCCCGCGTTATCGCTCCCTGGCGGCAGGGAGCTTCCCGGCACGGCTTTCTGCTGTTCTTCCTTGGTGCAGGGTACAGCTTCCCCCGGGACATGCGGTCTGGGGTCCTTTGCGCTTTGGGGGGTCGCAGGGTGTCCTGGCTTCTGGGGGTGGGGGTCTCTGCGCGGGTTGATCCGATTGCGGTTTGGTGGGCTGCGGTGGGATTGTGGGGCGATTGTCGATGCATCTTGATGCATTATGCTTTTTTCCTGGGCAGGGTCTCTGGATGGCTGCTGGGCGTTTAGTTTGTGCATTGGAGTCCGGGGGAGGCTTTTCCTCATTGGCTTGGAGGGACCAGTTTGCGTTCCTGTTTTGCTTCGTTGGCCTCGGATCCGTGCTTCCCCATTTCTCTGTCGGCCAGTTGTTGGACACCTCTGGATACTGAGGTATATAGTTGTTTTCGGGATGTGCAGTGTGGGTGCGGGGCAGGGCTGTGCTCCGGTTTGTTCTGGGCTTGTGCCTGGAGTTCTCGGCCCTTGACGGGTGGGTGGGTGGGTCAGGGAAGCCATCTGACTGAAAAAGGAGGCCTTCCGGAGTTTGTTATCCCAGAGGACTCCAGACGCAGGTGGAAGTCACTGAGGTAGTCAAACAACTTCACAGAGGCAAATACCCATGGATTGATGAGATCTGTCCAGACACGGTGGAAGCTTTGGATGTAGTGAGGATGCTTCTTCAACATAGCATGGAAATCTGGGACAGTGCTTCAAGAGTGGCAGACTGGGGTGGTGGTTCCCCTGTTTACAAAGGGTGTGTGTGCATATTACAAGGGTATCACACTTCTAAGCCTCCCTGGTAAAGTTTATTCCAAGGTGCTAGAGAGGAGGTTTCGGATTGAAGATTGAAGAGGAACAATTAGATACCGTCCTGGTCGTGGAACTATGGACCAGCTCTCTCTCCAGTCTACATGTGTTTTGTGGATCTGGAGAAAGCATATGACTGTGTCCCTGGGGGGATATTGTGGGAGGTGCTAGGGATGTAGGTATCCCTTTTAAGGACAATACAATCCATGTACATCCAAAACTAGAGCTGTGTACAGATTCTCTGCAGTAAGTCGGACTTGTTCTTGGTGGGGGTCGGCCTACGCTAGGGCTGTGCTTTGTCACCAATCATGTTGTTATATTCATGGACAGGATATTGAGGCATAGTTGGGGTGGGGAGGGGTAACGATTTTACAGGCTGTAGATCTCATTGCTGCTTTTTGCAGATGATGTGGTCCTTTTCGCATCATCGGTCCGTGACCTTCAGAACTCACTGGATCGCAGCTGAGCGTGAAAACCAAAAGGCAAAGTTCTCGATCTACCGGTCAGTTTTTGTTCCTACCTGGACCTATGGTCATGAAGGCTGGGTCATGACCGAAAGAACTAGATCGCGGGTACAAGCATCACAAATGGGTTTTCTTAGGAGGATGGCTGGCGTCTCCCTTAGATAGGGTGAGGCCTAGTTATCCGTGAGGAACTTTGAGAAGAACAGCTGCTTATTTGTGTTGAAAGGAGCCAGTTGAGGTGGTTTGGGCATCTGGTAAGGATGGCCTCTGGGTGCCTCCCTCACTACTGTAACCCCAGAGCCACGTAGAGCAGAATCTCATTTCAAATTCAATTCCAATGGCTATATTGGTGCAATTGCACACAACAACGCTGCTGAAGCACATTAACATGAACTGTGCAGTCATAATAAACATAAATAAAAAAATTGCAAATTAATTTGCAGTTATAGAGGATCCTGAGCGTGAACCAAACCCCCCCACCCCAGTTCTGGTAAACCGATCATTGCTGGTTAATATAAAACGCGTTTGGCTCGACTGTGACAGGCATTGGAGGATATATAAAGGTTCTGCAGCTTGTTGATAAAGTCAACTGTTACAGACTCACAGCTCAGCACTCAGCTTCAGGTCAGGAACACAGATGTTGTCATCTCCACAGTCCAGAATGATCCTGGTCTGCACACACACCGAAAACATTTTTCAACAGTGTCTCCAACAGAAACTGGTTTGTGGTTCTCATGATGAAGAGAACAGCTCCTGACATGCAGGTAAACCTCTTTGATAAAGTTTATAGTTAGGGCTGGCACAGGTGAGTCCTGAACCATCCCTTAGTTATGCTGCTATAGGCCTAGACTGCCGGGGGATTTCCCATGATGCACTGAGCTCCTCTCTCCTCTACTTTCTCTCCCTCTGTATGCAACCTCATCCCATTATTGCATGTTACTAACACAACTTCTCCCCTTTCTGGT
>NC_060171.1:33167882-33169239 GCF_021292245.1 Micropterus dolomieu | reverse complement strand
CAGAGCAATAGTTTATTTGAGGATTTTCAGTCAGGATTTAGAGTTCATCATAGCACAGAGACAGCACTGGTGAAAATTACTAACGACCTCCTTATTGCATCAGACAAAGGACTTGTCTCTGTACTGGTTTTATTAGATCTTAGTGCTGCATTTGATACCATTGACCATCAGCTCCTATTGCGGAGACTGGAACATTTCATTGGCATTAAAGGAACAGCTCTAAGCTGGTTTAAGTCCTATTTATCAGATCGATTTCAGTTTGTACATGTTAACGATGAGTTCTCCATGCATGCCAAAGTTAGTCATGGAGTTCCACGAGGATCTGTCCTCGGACCAATCCTCTTCACTTTATATATGCTTCCTTTAGGCAATATTATCAGGAAACATTCCATAAGTCCTGTCTAAAAATGATGCAGAAAAACTAGTCCATGCATTTGTTACTTCTAGGCTGGATTACTGCAATACCTTATTATCAGGCTGCTCGAAAAAGTCCATTAAGACTCTTCAGCTGATCCAGAATGCTGCAGCACGTGTTCTGACAGGAACCAGGAAAAGAGATCATATTTCTCCTGTCTTAGCTTCTCTGCATTGGCTTCCAGTAAAATCCAGAATAGAATTAAAAATCATTCTTCTTACCTACAAAGCTCTCAATGGTCAGGCATCATCTTATCTTAAAGAGCTCATAGTACCTTACTATCCCACCAGAGCACTGCGCTCCCAGAATGCAGGGTTACTTGTAGTTCCTAGAGTCTCCAAAAGTAGACTAGGAGCCAGAGCGTTGAGCTATCAAGCTCCTCTCCTGTGGAACCAGGTTCCAGTTTGGGTTCAGGAGGCAGACACCATCTCCCCATTTAAGAGTAGGCTTAAGACTTTCCTCTTTGATAAAGCTTATAGTTAGGGCTGGCACAGGTGAGTCCTGAACCATCCCTTAGTTATGCTGCTATAGGCCTAGACTGCCGGGGGATTTCCCATGATGCACTGAGCTCCTCTCTCCTCTACTTTCTCTCCCTCTGTATGCAACCTCATCCCATTATTGCATGTTACTAACACAACTTCTCCCCTTTCCGGTAGTCTTGTGCTTTCTCGTCCCTCTCCTCTCTCCTCCTATCACTTCCTGCAGGTGTTTCTGGCTCTGGAGCTGTGGAGTCTGGATCTGTGGTTGCGGGTCGCCTGCTGCCCCCGTGTTCCTGCTCGACACCCTGTGCTGCAATGACTATTGTTACTAGTCCTATTGTTATTATTGTTATTGTTATCATTAACACTACTATAAATATCTGTACCATTTTTCATTTAGTCTATAGCAACATCCCCCCCCCCCCCTCTCCCCCCCCCCCCCCCCCCCCCCCCCCCCCCCCCG
>NC_060171.1:33141779-33167862 GCF_021292245.1 Micropterus dolomieu | reverse complement strand
ACCATTTTTCATTTAGTCTATAGCAACATCCCCCCCCCCCCCTCTCTCCCTCTCTCTCCTCCACCCCCAACCGGTCGAGGCAGATGGCCGCCCACCCTGAGCCATGGTTCTGCTCGAGGTTTCTGCCTCTGTCGCCTACTGCTGCTCTTGGTGGGAACTGTTGGGCTTCTGTAAATAGCATCATAGAGTACTGTCTAGACCTGCTCTTTTATGAAAAGCGCTGTGAGATAACTGTTGTTGTGATTTGGCGCTATATAAATAAATTTTAATTGAATTGAAATTGAATTGACACAAGCTCTGGGAACATATTAAAACTGCAAGCTTTTGGATCAGCAAGCTAGCTAACTGCAGCTAACGTTAGCTAGCTAGCCAGCAATACATATTATGCTAGTCACCTCATCGACTCACTGCTGCTAGCCAAGTGTTAGTGCTGCTAAACCACTTTCAGTGGAGGGCACCTGAGATTCACTCCATAGTCCATGCAGTGATAGATAGCTAGATAACAACCAGATACAAGACAACAACCCCCTATGCCATTGTTAGGGCGAACCTAAAGACTAATGGAACTTTTGCTCCGTAATTTGCCGGTCTAGTCAGAGAGACTGAGAGGAAACGAAACAAAGCTGAAGTTATTTTAAAAACCTAAAGCTTTTGAGAAAAGAATCGGGGCTGGAGCAGGAGACCAGTGTTCGTGTCCTGTGTGAAACCAATAGTCAACGTTAGATTCTTTTGAACTTAAGGTACTTTGATGGTTATGTGAATGTAAAATATGTACAGTGTTGATGTTTGGCATCTAGGCTCTGAAACACCAAGCTCAGCACAGCAGGGAGTGACGATGAAATGCTATTTGAACTGCACCAGCAGCAAATGACAACTCTGTCATGTGACAGTTTTGTACACCACCCTAATCAAAATAATGTTGCAATGTCAAGAGTATGTGAGTGCAGAGGAATTGAGTTGACTGCCTGAACTACCTTGCAGACTTCAGTTCATTTTATGTTATTTATTCACAAATGAATAATTATAATCAGTCATGTATCCCAAAGACAGAGTAGGTGTTGAGTCACCCCTAAGCCCCATGACAACCTAACGTATTGCAGAAACTGAGCTGTTTCCAACCAGCCGATATATTAAAATTAGCTATTACATCAGGCACACTGCCTGGAGCCCTGAACTCAAACAGCCCCTAAAGGCTAATCATGTATATTAAACAAATACAACTGTATAACTATTCTAACTCATATTGTGTAATAACTTTCAAAACTCCCTCAAAGCACTTCTTTTTATCATTGTCAATGTGCCACCCACAACCCCCCTGAATAATTCCATCACCTGAAAAGCCACTGTGACTGCTGAGTCCCACTCACTTGTTAACAAGGACAGTAACAGCGACAGCAAAGCAGTGTTATCACAGTAGGTATTTCAAAAGGAAAAAAAAGGTGACATTTACACATTAATTTAAAATCTCCAGAAGGTCTCTCTTTTTTTCTTCCTCCCCCTAAAACAAGCAAGGCCACTGATAAGATGATGGAAGCACCAACCCCTTTTTTTCCCTGACCCTCACCCTTGTTGCAATATGGATCTTTTCTCTTGTAACATGGAAGTTACCAAAGCAGCGCACACAGCTCGTAGACTTATTCATGGATGTTTAAAGATGTATTAAAAATTAAGATGTATTATTATTGGTCCGTGGCATTGCTGCTAACTGTCAAGTCTGACTAGCTGGTTAGCTCAATTAGCTGACTCTGCCTGGACTGGGAGCTCGGTGTACCGGGGGAATGTTGGGACTGCTGGGAGGAAGGGGTTTTCAGGCCCAGGTTGAAGGACTCTGCGCACCAGAACTGGAGCAGAGGGAGCTGGCAACGGAACAGAGCTCAGCTGTGTGAAAACAGACCTGGACTGAACACAGCCTCCAAGACTGGGAACAATGAAGATAGGGCGTGTTCAGGCAGGGATAGGAGAGGCATCAAGCGGGAGAGGAGCGAGTTTGTAGTGAGTTAATTTGTTAGTAATGTTATACATCATCTATTGTGTTGATAAGTCCGAGAGTATTCGTTTTTGTGAAATTGGAAGTTATTTATTCCTGTGTTTTGAACAACAAGATTTGTGAGTTGAAATAAATTCTATAATGAAATTACTTGGGGTGTCACAGTGGTCCAGTTGAAGTTGATCCGTTCAGCAGTAAATCCTCTGCCTTCTCTAAATGGGCCAGGGGGGGTCATGGATAGGCAGCATCTCCTAAGATTGTGAGAGGCACATTTATTCCCTCAAACCTTTCAGTCCATTGTGGCAACAGTCTGCCACTTTGGCCCAGATCAAAAAGAGATGAAAGGACTAAACACGAGCATCATGGACTCTGTCTGGCTGTCCAATATTTATGCCCCAAAGCTTCATTGTGTTGTCTAACATAGCTTGGAGGATGACTAAATACTGCCCCTTCCAATTAAAGTAGTCTGCTGGGGCGGTGATAGGGCAGTGGATAAGACGCATGCCTTTGGTGCTTGGGTTCAATTCCCTACTGTGACACATCTACCATTGTGTCCCTGAGCAAGACACTTTTAGTTAGTTACATCCAGAGGTGTAAATGCTCTGTATTTGTATAGCTTTTACATTACATCTGCACTGAGCTTAAGTGCTCAAACAGAAACTAACATTCACACACACAGGTGGAACAGCCACCAGAGGCAATTCGGGGTTCCGTATCTTGCCCAAGGACACTTGACACGCAGTCTGGAGGAGCCGGGGATTGAACCGCCAACCCTCCGATTAACGGCCAACCCGCTCTACGGCGTGCGGTCTCTGACACATATTTCTAGTTGCTAAGCGTCAGCTAAATGAATAAATGTAATTAATGTAATGCCGTGATTGATGGATATATGGGAGCATCTCCAGCAACTTGGGGGAATCCCCACTTATCCTTAAATCCTTGTACTATTGTTCCCAAATCACCATCAGAGGTACATGGTTTCAGATTCAGTTGACCCAGATTCTCCTGTAGTGGAGGAAGAAAGATAAATTGTCATATTAAAGAAATGTGTATGAGTTTTTGTTAACTGGCCAGTAGGCTATAGACAGTTTCAGATAGCATGCTGAAACAACAACAGGCCTATCAATAGGAAGCCTATAGGATATTCAATACTCAGTAGTGCAGATTGTGTCTTTAATTACACTGATAACTACCTCCTATGACTGACATGTCTGTAGACAAATGTACTGTATGCCTAATCAGTGTGACAGGGTCAGATTTGTAGTATTTAGGGGTGATGAAATGGCTAAACATGACTCATTAGTGAGAGCACTGCACATAGCAGTATGTAGCAATCTTAGTAATAATTTCTGATGTAATAATATGTTAATCTGGTTGTCTGAACATAGCTTCTCTCGATGAATTCAACCTTTATACCTGATCTGTCTTCTGCACAGTGCCGGTGTCCTGACGATCTATGCTGCCTTGTAGAAAAATGCTACCGTAGTGCAAATCGACAGCAGAGTCTATGGAGTCGCTCTGCCCTATCGAAAAATGCTACCTTGTGTTCCCTTTTCCAATCCCATAAAGTTATAACTCTCACAGTATTATGACATATTCTGTTTTTTGATTATATTATAACATCATTTCAGGGGTAGCGTATTCTGATCGACTAATATCCCCTATCAAATAATGCTCCCACCACAGAATCATTTTATATTGCACCACTACTCACTCCATGTGTACTGTACGGAGATGGGGAGCATGTTGAAATACTAAATTATGCCATCTTTATTTAAGATATCAGGGTTAGCGTATTCTGATAGACTAATAATGATTTCTTTTTTGATGTTACTAACGATCAGCCACTTTCTCGACGGCATTCCCAACAGCAAGGTTGCACAGATTTATGGGCGTGGAAACAAACCACCCTTGTGGGTCATACGCATGCACAGAACCCCTAAGTAGCACATCTCGATAGGTAGCATAAATGAACAAAACACCGGCGCACATAAGATGCACGCTCTACCCGCCGTAACCGTCTTGTAGCACATCTTCTTCTTTGCAAAAAGCTGTTTACAACATCATACAGATGACACCGTAATATATGACGCTCACAAGTTTCTGCAAATTGCGATTGTAGCTGATAACACCGAATCGTTTAAAGAGGAAAAATTGCACTTGGAGGAGCCATGATTATTTAGCCAACTTCTGCGCTTCCTGCTTTTCCCCGCTCCTGAATTTCTGTCTAATGAGTGGATGGATTAGCACACATGTGGTTTTGTTCACAAATTCTGGTTCACTTACAAAAAGGGCAGAGTGAAAGTGAACCGCACCAAACAAAAAAAATATATATATCAATATTGTATTTGGTCCGGGCCAAAGCAAGTGAACTAGAGGACTTTCCTGGTCTGCACCCTAAGTTTCTCTCTTTCTGTCCCACTGTGGCTCAAAGCTGAGAAAGAGTTTTTACGAACTAGCTGACTTATAGACGGCAGTGGCTGTGTGATGTGTTGTTTTCCTGTTTTTGTATGGAAGAGGGTAATCAAATTTAACAGAAAACAAAATAAAAAATAAATAAATTTCTGTTTGTGAGATGTTTTCAAATTTGTGGAATTTCTGACTGTTCTTTACCGTGCACATGAAATTTTATAAAATTTTATTAAAACCTAAGAAAAACTAAATTATTTTCTGTATCAGTTCATGTTGTCTGTTTTTGCAGCGTGTCTATTTGCATTTGTTTTCTAAAGTTGCAGTGCGTTGAGCTCTCAGGGCCACCGTATTTTTGTATATTATACTTTGAGCTGCTGCACATACATGAACCAAAAAACAGGTGCGCTTGGAGACACCACCACAGTCTGTGTGCCCAAGACCTAACACTCTGCACTTGTTGCGCACACGTAATTAAAATAAGGCCCTTTATATCAAATTAGTCTACTTCAAACACTTTGATAAAACAATTTCTGTTTTCACTTATTTTTAGTTAACCCCCACACATTTACACATTTAGTTACATTCTTTTTTATTTTTTGTAACATCACTATGATATGCAAATCAATACAAAAATTTATAAACAAAAAGTGCCTATATTAGTCCAACCAATTGCAACACATACTGTATGTGCCTAATCAATTCAACAAATTGTAAAAGGGACAATCTATTTACAGCATCTACTATGGGTGGATTATTAGATTGTTGGTATATTGTAGCAGTTTATTACATTTTTCAACAACTGAAAAATGTATTACAGTACTTCAATAGTTTTTCAAAGTTTTCTGAAACTAAAATAATGGTAGTGTATAATCTGTGCCATTACACAGCATCTCTTTGTGTTGTAAAACATTCCAGCAAATACTCAGCTCTGGAAAATGGAATGAGGAGCTGCTAACATTCTCATGAATGGTCTGGTTAGTTTGTAGTTATCATGGCAGTGAAGCATATTAAAATGAGCTGAAAGTGAATGTAACAGGGAGATGTTAATTCACATAATTGAAGGGTAAAACACGGGGTGAGACAGTCAATTGGAAATATGCATCAATTGATTTTGTCTGCGTGCAGGCTGAAGGTACCATTGTTTTCGTCTGTGCACTTTGCCATTGATTGGAGCAGCCTTGGAAAGCTTTTCTTCTTACAGGTACCGTTACTCATGCACATTATTTTAAAAGGAAAACCGATGATTCATTCAGCATTTTTTCACCAGCCAGTAGCAAAAAGAAACTGCGCACTCAAAGCTTTCTTATGAAAGGAAGTGATTTATAAGCAATGGTGAATCAAGCACCTCCAAAAGTCAAGGACTCCCTCTCAAATACATGACGAGAATCTTGTATAGAAAAAGAAGTACAGTCACACTCTTCAGTGTCTCACAGAACTTTTTTTATTTCCCATGCATAGTTTGGACAAGAGTGTAGTGAAACTGAAATGAAGTTTAAAAACTGAAATAAAAGTTTTTGACATTCATTGTGATTTTCTCCATTATGGACTGGACATCAGAGGAATCATTAACAAAAAACAAAGTTTTATGCAAGGGTTAAACTTTTTTATAAAGTCCTTCAAGGTAAAACGATGATGCATTTTGGATGGGGAAAAGTTCTGTATAACATAAATACATTACAAAAAAAGTCCCTAAAACTAAAACATCCAGCATATTTTTTATACAACACAGTGCAATTAAATGGGGGTAAGTTCAAAGGATGACGTTCAAGCACTCACTTCCTCAATTTGTGACTAGTTGACATGACTGTGACTTTCTTCTGCTTCTTATCTCTCCTTTTAAGAAGGGAGAGAGACAGACCAGCACAATTGTAAACACTTAGTGGTAATGTGTGTCTGTTACAGTGCTGCTCTAAACCACAGCAGAGCAGAAAATCAACTAGGAATTTGTAATTATCTTAGAAAATCCTTCACTTTTACATGTGGTTTCCAGTTTTGGGGACATACAGATAAGGTGAACATTAATAGAGGTATGTGTGGGTCTTTTAATGCTATTACTGAAGAAACAGAGGTCCAGATCTGTCCTGTGTTGGTAGGTTTACAGTCAAAAATGTGTAATAGCAGCTGCTATCACACCTAATGATGAATGATGAATGAAAGTGTGACGGTCCAAATGCTGTTTTAAAGGCTCTTGCACCTGACAAGAGTAAACTCCTATGGGAAATGTTCCTTTTTTAGAATTTAGGGGGGGACACAACCAAATCTGGTTGCAATATTCAAAACTGGGCATTAAAGACTTAACATGAGCCTTCCATTGGCAAGTTTGCATTAATATTGGAAAAAAAGTATTTCACAGTTCTAGCTAACACTGTATTGCATCTGCAACAGCAGCACGGGAACATGTGACATAAACTGTGTGCGAGTATGTGTGCATGAGTGAGAGAGCAATAAAGTGAGAGAGGAAGAGCTCAGCCTCTCTTTCACACCCACCATGGGCCACAATACGTGATTACTAAATATGTGCTTACTCTACTGCGTGAGGTGTTACTAAGATGTGACTATTCCCTGCTATGCCTTCATTGCCGGACAGAAACACAAACATTTAAAAAAAAACAATAAAACCCCAACATCTTTTAAGATGTGTATTAGACACCGAAGCATTGATGTGTATCCCTCAGTAAAAGTCTGAAATGACAGTTTGAAACAAACAATGTAAAGCTGTGTGTCCTCAAAGGTCAAACTTTGCATGATATGGAGGCTGGTAATTAAGATTGATTGAAAATTTGAATTTTGTATTGCCTAAAATTTAAGAGGCTGCTTCATTCTCACTAAAGTATAAACACATACAGTATACTAAGCGCTCTTCAACTTGCTGACGTGAAAACCTGTAAGTGAGGAAGCAGTTCTGGTCTAATTCTGTTGTTAATCATCAAGGTACAAGAGAATGAACACAGTGCTGGTTTTCAGACCTCACCATCAATTAAACAGAACACCAAATGCTAACATGATAACAAAGTTCAGTGTGATCCCAGTGATTACTGTGAGAAGATATTACATATCTACATTTAGAAAATACACTTCAACACACCCAGATCCAAACAGTTCCTTCCAACAGTATGAAAAATATACAAATAAAAAATACAAATACTCTCGGACACCAGGTAGGTAGTTTTCTGTTGACATGAAATCAGTGAGGACTAAAAGATAAATATTTCACATTTTTTTCTCCCTTGCATTTTAAAGAGAAAATAAAAAAGTGTGTATGAAAGAAAAGAAAAAACTGCCCATTTTGAAATATTATCCTTCAGTAATTAGTAACATTGTGATACCGCATATTTCTTTTTCAGCTAAAAACACTTTAGCTTCTCTGGTAAGCAAAAAAGAGCCAGTGTTGAAACCAAAAGCATTATAGAATTCTTTTTTTCAGACATCATACACTATGCACAGATAATAAAAACATTAACAATGATCAAGTCTTTTCCACACAAGAGAAAGGATTCCTCCGTTAAGGTCTGGAACGTTAAGAGCTCAGGAAAAGACTCAAGACTCATCTTAATCAGCATCATCCTTACTATATCGTCATCAGTCAGAAATTCCTCCGGCAGTCAGAATCTAATTACTGCCGTTGTGAATTCAGGTCAACGGAGAGACAGAAAAGAGGTTGTTAACATTAATCTTTTTAACGTCCCATAATGCAACAAACTGTGAGGCCTGGGATTGGTAGATGTTGAATTGGGTACTGGGGTACAATGATCTAGGGGACGAGGGCACACCAGTGTGTGCAGGTAGCATCTGTCTCAGCTTTTAGTGTACTACAAACTTTGACCCATAGGAGGAGGAATATCATGTAATGTTAGTAACACCACCTGCAAATTCTGCTCTGGAGCAGTTGGGCAACAGGCCCCGCCACGCTGCGTAACAGTCATTCATTGTCATTCATGGTCATGCGCCATTTTGGCACCCATGTGGGAGGACTGGCAAAAGAGGAGGGACATCCGAGCTTCTTGGAACTTAGGGAGGAAAAGCCTCCACTCAGAAAGAGAAGGGAAAGGGAAGAAGAAGAATAGAATTACGCAGCTCACTTGACGTGTTCAGCACTGTGAGAAGAGCAGTAGTATTTCTTATGAGCTATGAATGTGGAGAGGCTGCTGAACTTGATGTTGCACAGCCGACAGAAGCGGGAGTTACCATTTTGGACAGGGGAGATCACAGTAGTTTTAGGGCCAGACATGGGATGGGAAGCCTCGCTTGGGACGGACTTGTCTGGAAGGTGGGATGACCCCACCGTCTCCCTCAGGACCTCAGGCACAGGTGACAAAGTCAGAGAGGAAGCCCTTGGGGGAGACACGGGCAGAGGTGAGCCGGCCGACGGAGATCCACCCCCAGCCGAAGGGCTGCCATTTACCAGTGGGGAGACGGGAGAAGTTGTACTGCTCCTTGCCTGCCCGTTGATGCTGTCTCTGTGCACTCGGGACACCAGTCTGGGCTGGCTGTTTAGGGTGTTCGAGGTGGCTGCAGCAGCTCCATCCCTGGGACTAAGGCTGGGGCTGCGGCTGACTGCACAGCCTCGCTGGGGTAGAACCTCCTGGGGTGGCTGAATGGTTACAACCAGGCCGTGGGTACTCTTGAAGTGCTCCATCAGGTCGCAGGTGATGAGCCTGTTAGGGCAGTATGGACAGACCACCTGAGGGGAACTGGCATCTACACCTTTGGCTCCAGCTCCTGGGGTGGCTGCAGGTGTGGTGGTCATATGGGGAGGAGATGTGGCATTGGAGGCCGGTAAGGCAGAGGGGTGAGGACTGGATGAGGTACCTTGAGCCTGGGCAACCCACTCAGATGGTAGAGCTTTAGCCTCCATAGGGTGCAGAAGATCTGGGCGCTCCTGTTGAGACCTGCTTTTGGGGGAGGTAGAGGCCGATCTCTTGAGCCTGTGAAGCTGCTCCAAGGTGTGGGGCTGGAGGGTGGTGGCAGGGCAATAGTAGGTTTTATGAGCCAGGTAGTTCTCAATGCTGTTGAAGCTGATACTGCAGGCGGTGCACTTGTGGTAGTCAGTAAGAGGCAGGGCAGGGAGAATACTGCTACTGCTGTGCTGTGTGACCTCTCTCAGACGGGGCCTCTTGCTCAGGTCAATTGGGCCATCTCCTTCTGGGCTGGAGCTATCTGCCCCGCTGGGAGAAACTTCTCGCTTCACTGCCAGGCCCAGTACGGAGGGGGATGGGGCAGAGGCAGCGATCGTGGCAGCGGCGGCGGCAGTGGCGGCGGCGGCGGCAGCAGCAGCGTTAGCTAAGGCTTCAGTTCTGGCCATGTGAATTTCGTACATCTTCTTCCTCTTGCGTGTGCGGATTGGCTGGGGAAGGAAGGCTGCTGTGGTGGTTGCCTTGGTCATGTGTACGGCTCGCTGGTTGGACGGGTCATGGCGTGACGCGCAGTAGAAACGTTTGTGAACAGTATAGTTGTCATGACGGCTGAAGCGGATGTTGCAAGCCTGGCAGAATGTTGTATTGGGATTGTCTTCTAGGTCCTCTGCAGAACCACTAGCAGGACTCTGGCTGCCTTCGCTTGCTCTTCCTCCTCCTCCTCCTCCTCCTCCTCCTCCAACACTCCCACCACCGCCTTCCCCTTCAGAAGAGGATGATATTCCCTCTCTCCCCAAAGGGGTTTCTGTCTTCACTTCCACCACCCTCCTAGATTCTGCTGCTCCACTCCCTGCAGGAGGGTCAGAGTCAGTAGGGGAGGCAGAGGCAGCTCTACTTGCTGCTCCACCCTGAGGAGATGTGGATGAGCCGTGTGCCCCGCTGGAAGGCACCGTGGCTGGGGCTGCATCCCTTGTTGATCCAGGGCCTGAAGCTGAGGTGGCACTTTCTCCGTGGTGCCTACTGGAGCAGTACAGCCTCTTATGTGCATAGAAGTTGTTAATGTTGTTGAAGGTGATATCGCACTCAAAGCAGGTGGCTCCTTTGTGAGGCGGAGTGGCTGCAGCTGTAGGTGCAGTCGGTCCAGAGGGGAAGAAGGCCGCTGGGTTGGTCTGAGGAACTGTCTGGCCCTGTTTCAGACGGCTGTGGACCATCTCTGACATTTTAGCCAGTATCTCTGAGGCCTGAGGCAAAATGGCTGCCTCGGGCTTAAACATGTACTGAGGCAAGAACATTGCTCCTCCTGGTAGAACTGACCCTGTACCTCCCACATGGGCAGGGCTAGAACCCGGGGTGGGACTAGTTGGTTCTGCCTTCACGGATGTGTTGGCTGGACTCTTCGGCGATTTCGATGTCTGGCAGGAGGAGGTCCCCGTTTGCTCTTCCTTTGTTTTTCTTCTTGCTTCTTGATCCCCCTCCTCTTCACCAACCTCCTCCTCTTCCTCCTGCTCCTCCTCCTCCTCCTCCTCCCCCCCCTCTCCGTCCTCCTTAATCTCCATGTGCTGCTCTTCTGTCTCGGAGTCTGAATGAGGCTCCTCTTTGATCTTTAGATCAGTGGTTGGAGCATCAGGAGGACTATAGTCTCGAGGCGTGGCTGAGCCACCGTTTGCGCCCGGGCTGGATGAGTCTGGCTTAGGAACACAAGCTAGGGGCTCCCTCTCCTGGGGCGACGGCTGGAGCTGGGGGTGGTCAACTGATGAAGGGGTACTTTGGCGCGGGGTGGGGCTCCTTTCGGCTGGAACCCTGACCTCTAGGTGGGTTCGTACATGCTGCTGAAGCTGGGCTGGGGAGTCAGAGTTGTGGCCGCACACTTGACACCTAAGCACCACACCAGAGTCTCCTGGACTGAGACCTGACGAAGAGAGGCCTGATTAGTGACCTATAAAAGTAGCTTACATATGAATGGATTTAGAATGGCAAGATTCACAACAACTGAACCCCAACACATTACAACATTGTCTGTACAATCTCATCTCACACAGTACTAACAACTCACTCTGATGTTGAAAATTAATTGTCACCATGATGGTATGACTTACCAGTGGACAGGGGCAGCTTGGGAAGGCCAGGCCCTGGGGAGTAGACCTCACTGCGAGATCCAGGCTGGCAAACCATGTGGCTGGTGACCAGATGGCTGTAGAGGATGTCCCTTGTGGTGGAGACGAAACCACAGCCATGACACACCCCGTTCAGTGTGTCTGTGTGGACCTTAAGGTGGCGCTCACAGTTTGCTTTAGTGGTGAAGGCTGACAGACAGATGAGACAGACAAACGGACGCTCACCTGTGGAAGGACAGAAAGGAACAGTAAGATAGAGGGACAAACAGTGAGCTCATCTTCCAGACATTCTAATGAACTGGTTGATGAATGCACACTGGACAAGTATCTGCAAGTTAGGCCTTCGTGTTCTGACCCTTTGTCTGCTTGCTCTCACCACTGTGTGTGCGCATGTGGATCTCCAGCGAGCTGGCACTAGGGCAGCTCTTGTTGCACTGTGGAAAGGGGCAGATGCGCTCATTGGGGTAGGACTCCTTGGGTTTGTCTTGCGGAGGGGACGAGGCTGCGGCTGGCTGCTTTTGACGGCTGGCACAGTAGTACATAAGGTGTGCCTGTAGGTTCCTCTCACTGCGGTACCAGATCCCACAGTCCTTGCATGGGAAAATGTCCTCTGATAGCCAGCAGAACATACATTTTGAGTTAGTTAACTAAATAGAAACACAACAAATCAGTATGGGCTGAGCAACTTGATGAAAACCACTACTGATTAATCAGAAACCTTTAATTTTGGGTCTAATTTTAATGCAGTAGTGTTTACATGGACCCTCATGTAGCATGTGCAAATATACCTAAAATATGTGGGCATATTACACAAGCCATTTTCAGAAGTCAATCAACAGCTGTAATAGATTGAGCAAGTACAATGTATGCCGCACGCACGCACATACATGCGCGCGCACACACACACACACGCACACACATTCCCTTGCTGAGTATCCAAGGCAACAGGCCACAGGTTATGTGATCAATAACTATAATACGTCTCATCATCTGGGTTATTTTTATCAACATCCAATTATTTGCAAATGTGAGTGTATGTGTTTGTGTGTTTGGGCATCAGCCACAGACATTAGCACCTAGTCAATAGAACATTTTAAAGAGTAGCAGTGGCAGCAGACAAAATCCTCTGCAGCTGAGCAATGATGCCAGTTGTTAAAGAGCTATAGTGTCATCTTGTGGCCAAAGGGAACATTAAACCCTTAAGACAAATAGTAAATTGTAGTAGCTGTAATGGCCTATTCACCAGGTTATATATCAATGATCAGAACAGCAATGTCAAGACAAATAATGTATAGCATAAAAGATAGAGGGGGATCCGGTATTGGATATAATACTTCATAAACCACATCTCATATTTTTGTGCTTTTTAAATACATATTCTTAAGGAAATCTAACCTTCTGTGCATTTCTATTATACTGTTGATTTTTCTAGTACATTTGATACCACTATATAGATTTAAATTCTGATTCTGATTCTAACTTCTAACCAAATTAGAGTATAGTAATCAATTACTTAGTTGGATTAAAATTGATAACTTTGTCAACCGAATTAGAACCTAATTATATACTATATATAATAAATATGTATGTATACTGCCAACAAATCAAATCAATATTGTCATGCCTTAAATACACTCACTATTTACAACGGCAGTAGCCAAGATCGCGGCCATGCCAGCTTGCTGTGGGAGGAGCTGGATGTCTGAGTGCAGCGACGCCGGATACAACATCTCCTCCTTCACCACAGGTTGTTTCTGGGTGACGAGGCTGAGCGGAGGAGAGAGCTGGGCCAACGGGGAGGAGGAGGAGTCCGGAGAAGGTGACAGGAAAGCCAGGAGCCTTTCACCAGCTGCAAGCTCTCTGGTTAACTTACAGAACAAATCCTCACCTGAAAACACACAGGCCCGTGTCACGATTGGAAACTGACACACAAAAGAGAACTTTTCTTTTGTCTAGGAAGAATATCCCTAGTTTGGTAAGATATGATAACGATGAACTTTTCTTTTTTTTTTTCATTACAGGAAACTCTAAGGTGGAATTAAAATCATTGATGATGGTTCCAGTACAGCTGTGCTGAAAAAGGCCTAGTGAGTAGAGTTACTGGTTGATGGGAGTCTTAGAAGGAAAACTGGAAACACTTTACTTTAAACCTCCCTAATTTAGCATTTGTAAGCAGTGTATTAACAGTTTACGGTAATAAATGTTTACACTGGAGTTGTAAGCAGATTATTTTTAAGTGTTCATTAATATACAGTATCTGTCAACAATTATACCTTCTCCTTTAAAGACATATTTTAACATATTGTGGGAAAATGGACAGTCATCAGTGCTCACACATAACCCAGTATTGTTTGCGTGAAAGGGCAGCTATACCATACATACATAAATACATACATATAGGAAGCTGTTATAACTGTTGATAAAACTGTGCTGATACTGAGCATCAGTAAAGTGGGAATTCACTACAATCAGTTTATGCACCAGCTTCCTCTTCCTCTGGGTGCCCACAGCAGGAGTTAAAGTTGTTGATAAAAATATTCATATCTGCGTATAACTACATTATACTGTTTTATAAACCATTTATTAAGGTACTTTATTGTCACATACACACACGTAACAAAATTCATTCTCTGCATTTAACCCTTCCCTCAAGGTAGCAGTACTGTTTACATTAACCTACTACTTAATATAAAGTGTTAAAAGGAAACTGAAGGAGGAATGCTCTCTCAACCCCAAACAAATTTGCTCCACCTGATCTAACGTGGTGGAGCTGCTCAGAGGCTATCAGCGACAGCCCGGCTTTCTACTGGGCAATGGACATTCAAGGCAGTTAGCACACATTATGACTTGTTTACAGGAATACACTACACAAAGTTACCACATAGAAATCCTCACCTTGGCTGTAGATGGTACAGTTGGCAGCAAGGACGTCAGAGGTCAGAGGGAGCAGACAAATCCAACAGTGTGGATCCTCACACACCAGAGTCAACCTAGAACTCTGCACACAAACACACACAAAGAAAAGAGATCATTATGTCAACTACCAAAAATGTAGGTCTTGGTTTTAGTGCTGAAACAAGTTGTTGATGTCATATATTAGTCGATTAAGAGAAAATTATTATAAATATAAATAAAATATACATGATTAGATATGTTATTAGGTCATTTTTCAAGCAAAAAATGTCACAAGTGTGTTGGTTCCAGCTTCTTAAATCAGAGGATTTGATGCTTTTCTCTGTTTTATATCACTTTAAAATGTAAAATATCACAAAAAAAAAAAAAAAAAACAATTTAAAGATGCCGGACAAACTGTAAAGGACTTTTTCACAATTTCTTGATATGGAATAGATTAACCTTTTCAAACCCATTCACGCCTAAATGTAAAGAAATGATATTCTGCAAAGTATTGTATCTGAATTATTCTTCCCACAGGGCATTCTCTTGACCTGAAAATTACCTGATGATACACACATTATATGTTCATATTCATAGAGCTTTTTATAGTACTAGCAATTTGTGAACGCTTACAGTATAGTGTTGACCATCCCAATGCTGGAACATTACACACCGTCACTCTCTAATTGCATTCCAATAGGTTCATGTGTTTCCTTTATAGAGATGCTCTTAAAATGCCACATTGTCACCTTCAAGTGTTCATTTTCTTCTTTAACTGGGATGCTTTATAGTATGCAGACCATTGGATAATCACAAAAAACAAGCATTAATTGCTGTCAAAATACACAGTCACACAGTACTGTCCAGTGTGTGGCCAGTGGTAAACACCAGCTTGTAAAAAGAACGCCAATGACGATTGCAACCCAAGAAGGAAATGAGGAAATGAGGGGAGCACGGGCTGAACAAAGCCGCATAGAAAATAAAGGAGAAGTGAGAAGAAAAGAGGAGAAGAGGAATAAAAGAGGAAGAGAGAGTGGGGGAGAGAGGGAGAAAAGAAAAGGAAGAGAAAGAAGATCTGATGAGGTCGACAGGCTGCTATTCAGACCGCTGCCATAATAAGATCCACAGTGGATACACTGGACAAAGAATGGGGAGTCAACATCCAGTGTCGGTATGAGAGAGAGAGAGAGAGAGAGAGAGAGAGAGAGAGAGAGAGAGAGAGAGAGAGAGAGAGAGAGAGAGAGAGAGAGAGAGAGAGAGAGAGAGAGAATAAAAGACACAGCCACACACACCTGTGTATCCTGGGTACAATCTTGTCTTTGTTCATATGAGGCTACAGGAGCATTCCTTCTGCCAATCACTCCCAGGACACAGGCTTATCCCATGTCTCCATGACACACACACACACTTTTTTTTGCCACGTGCCACTGTCACCCCATAGCCAAAAAAACCCAAAGATGCATACAATCTCAACTTTAAAGGTTATATGACATTTGAACATTACTATAGTGGCAAATATGATGGAGTAATGGTGTTCTGAGCAGAGAATGATGTCATACTTTGTTTTGGTAGCTGATCCGGCCACATGTGCATATCAGTGCTTGTCATTCCCCCCATGAGAAACTGTTCATCTGTGAAGAGAGCGATGAGTGGCGGTTTCTTTTCTCATCTAAAGCGGTGAATTAAGGGTTTATTTCAACCAAACCAGAGTTGCTTATTGTTGGAACAATGGAAAGACTAACAAAGATGGTTTTGGTGAGTTTTCATTTGTCTCTGTTGATGTTTAATGATGACCGGCGATGTAAAATTATTGTCTTTTTCCCAATGGAGTTTGGTGAGTGGGATCAATATAACTGCTGTTTCTGGTTAAACAAAATGATCTCACTGTTTAACAAAATGGTCTATCGCTGTAGTGATCCTTTCTATAATGTCTTCTGACACTTAGAATACAACTCTAAGCCTGTCAGTGGCAAACCACTTTCAGTGGGGGTACTTGACGGGGACATTTGTCCCCAGCAGCCATTGCAGCATGTTTCACAGCCTCTGACTGAGGCATAGAGCCTGACTTACAGTCGCTCAGGGACATATTGGTAGATGTGTCACAGTGCCTGGGTCTCTCACACCAGTGAGTGAGAAAGGTGGATTTTACCTGCCAAAACATGCGCAGGTCCTGTACCTTTGTGCTTGAGCTTCTTTCCTTCTTCCTTTAGAAATTATAGGGCATGGCCCAGCTATTCTGTTGTTTCTCATTTCCTAACTTGTGTAAAATAAAATGGATTCAACATTTTAAAAGGGAATAAATCACTTAAAATATGTGAATGTCCATGCAATAACTGAATCTCTTTTCTATCAAACCCACTGTGTGAGCGCAGCACAGAACTGTTCAGTCAGTCTTTGGTGCAGTACTGTTCATTTTCCACCAGGAGGAAGCATTCCCTCAGCACTGGCCCTGGAAGTCATCACACCTTAGAAAGTTACTGTCAATAAGGGCTGACATGATGGTGTACCCTGCCAAGTGTTTTTTCTGTTGCACTCAAAAGTTAGCTTTCATCCCAAAGCTCTGGCTGTGGCCCTACCGTTACATTACATGGTGATTTCTTGGCCTAAAGGGTAATTCTTTCCTGATATTTTTTTAAATTCTGCATTTGTTAAGGTCGGGTTTCCACATTTTAACTAAGCAGATCTAAAACACTGTTTACCTGAGTGGAAATTTAAGTCTGTAACACAGTAGAACAACATGACCAATGGGAGCTTTTTAAAAGCTTTACTTTGTCATCACATCTTAATTCAACTGTTACTACTTTGTATTGCAGCAATTTTAAAGTGATTAGTATTCTTATGCGTTCTCAATACTGCTGCATTTAAAAACAGGCAGTCTGAAAATGAACCTCTAAGTGGGTGATAAAGGGATCTATCAGTGGTTTTCTGGAAGGAAAAATAAGCAGTGGACAGTGTGATGTGGTGGAAAGCCAGTGAGAGCCCAGAACATAGAAACTGGCACATTTCATGCATTTGGCCAGAAAAGGATAACTGATGAGTATTCTCATTCTACATGTATCTGACCCCCATTCTTTCCATCTGTAATAACCTGCCAAAACCCTGTTCCCCTCCCGGTCAGTTCTTCCCTAAATACCCTTCTTTAGAGAACTACACAGAGAGTCCACTTCTGTACAATCCTCTGCATTCATTTTATTAATAGAAAATGTATTGACATTTTTCATCTGTATCTGCATTAGATACAGGTGCAGAAGTTTAAGTACACTTGTGAAGTGCATTATGACCTACAGTACAGTCTTTTAGATATGTATCTGGTTCCAGACAGCCATTGGTTGCCATCTATATCGTTATATTATGAAAGTCTATTACTAGACTCTGAAAATGTGCTTCAGGGTATTGCAAAGCAGACTTTTTTTAAAAATCAACCTGCACCTCTACTGCATTATTGATTTTTAATAATCAATTGCATGGAAATGTGCTTTGTAGTCAGTGGGGTGAAACAATGGTTCCCAATGCGAGCGATGGGACCCCAAAACCATTACTGCCATTAAAATTGTGTTTATTTTACTGTATTTTCTGAAATTTTTGAAAAGCTGTTTTACCTCTTCAGGACTCTAAAAACATATTAAAACTAGTAAAGTGTGCTCAGCCAGGCGTGTCAAGGGGCATGTGGGTGGGGAACAGGGAGTGCAGGGCAGGCTGTGTGTCCAGGATGTATACATCAGAGTGGTGAAACGAAGATAGGTGTATGCACCGTTTTTAATAAGTTAAGTGCGAATTTAAACAAAGCTTTAAAAATTTATAAAGTATACAGTAAGAGAAATTAGTAAAACTTAAACTTGTATTGAAATTTGAATCAAAGTCTCAGTCTCAATTCAGCAGCACCAGACTGTGGTGCAGAAAGCAACATGCTCTCCAGTGAGGCAGCTTCTGTCTTAAATTGCATAGACTTCACTGAAGACCGCTCACTCTGAACGGCCAGGGCAGTGAGCAAAGAAACGTACTTGCTTGTGTGCCAAGTAACTCATATGGTCGAGTAATCTACCATTCGCAATATGGTAGCTAACATAAGTTTTAGTTGTATTGGCACAAACGTTACTCAAATATATAGCCATCGCTACATAAACACACTGAATTATCTTATTATAATTAACTGTATTTATTATTCTGGAACTCTGGCGGAAATGCAACTGATTTAAAAGCTGTGTCTTTCGTCTCTATTGAAGGAAAATCCTTTAGGCTAGAACGGATCACAAGATGGTGGTGTTTTGAAACTTCGATGTAGAGGAATGTGATGTTTATTGCAAGATGTTTTTAGTTTCTGCTGTTAGCTAGTTAGGTCACTTAGCTGTGCAGCGAGCAGAGTTTTAGCTACTTGACAAGGAGCACTGAAGATGTACTGGAGGCTCGTGGTGCCTTCACTCCATACTAAGACACTTCATGTTGTTTTTTTTAATTTAATAAGTCACCAATATGTATGTTTACCTCATTACTTGAAACTTTTGCCATATTTAATATGAACATCCAACACTGTAACATTATGTAAATGACAGAAAGTGACGGCACAATAGGTCTCCTTTAAGAAGACGGACGTCGTCTGTGGGATGGTATGGGAAGACAATGAGAAGAGAGAAGGGAAGGACAGAAGGACGGAAGGCTGAGCAGAGCGTATTGGATTTCATGGGGAACTAACGCTGATGTGGAGATACGGCTGCTTTTGTTTTAATTTGTAACCCAATGCTGGAGCCGTCTGAGCTGTAAGTACTGCTAATTTGTTTCAGACTAATTCATCACGGCCACAGCTTTGGAATTCACCATGATAGGGCAATGGGGAGAGCTCAGCAGCACACAAGTGGAGAAAACACACACACAGACACACACACACAAATCAAAAGTGAGAAACAGTCACATGACAGTCCTTCATAGGTCTAAAAGATTAAATATTTACTTATGACTCAGTGTGAGTGTGGTACATCCTTTCTTATTTGAGAATTAATAACAACTGTATAAAAACTCAACTTCTCCACCATGGAGTTTCCTCTCTGACCACATCTACATCAACATGTTTTTATTAATGAGAACGTCATATTTTTACTGTTCTCTAGGACAAAAGTAACATAGTACACAGTGTCTCGAGGGGAGCTGTTGATCCACATCAACATTGTATATGCTGCAAAAGGTCACGTTTAATTTTCCTTTATTTTCATATCTGATGTCTGCCCAGAGAAATCATTACTGTGAGAGGTGGCAGCTACATGTTTTTGAGAGGTGCCTCCAACCTGAAAATAACTCATTTGTAACAGAAATGCTCAAATCATTGGAAACTATTTTAAAGATCAAATTTCACTCCACAAACCTTTCTAATCCCATATTGGCTCTCGCATGAACTTGCAGTGTCAAGTAGTAGACCCTGCAGCCAAATGTAGCTCAGGATCAAGACAGGAAGCCTGAAGGACTGAAGGAAAATGTTTTTATTTAGGGGGCCCGCGTGTGGACTCATTGGGATTCAGGAAACACTGTAGTAGCGCCTACATATACAGACTGTGTGAAAACTCTGAGATCACATCCTCAGTACGACCACAGCTGGATTTAAAGCAGATACTGTTCAAGTGTTGCTGCTGCAGATGCTGCTGGTTTTGCTTTACAAAGCAAAAGTCAAGGATTTAACTCACAGAACTAAATAAACAAACTGCAATTACAACAGTAGTGTATCCTCAACATCAATGTGCAAAAAGGAAAAGATGCTACTTTACACACTTTACAGTCACAAATACACACACAACTCAGCTTCATGAGATAATGAGAATCAGAGAGGCACAGGGCCAGATCACACATTGAGTGTGTGTGTAATTAACCAGGCCAGTAGAGAATGCAGATGCCAGAGATGGGGGGGGGAGTTAAGGAGAATGGAGAGGCCACCGGATGATATCAAAACCCTTTTCACTTCTCTTGGTCTGACGCCAATCTCATTGACTCAAACGGCCAACAGGAACGTGGAACGTGTCTGAACCACAAAGAGTCAACCTACTCTGCTCTGAAAATTTTTTGGAGCAGCCAAACAGTATTCTATCAAAGGTAAGTAATGAAAAATAACTATGTACATTAAAAATAAAAAGCACAAAAGACATCGGCAGGGTCCACTACTGGGGCTGTGTGGCCACACCCCCATCAGTGATGACAAAACAGATAGGCAGCCCAAGTTGGTAATTCTTGGTAATTCTTCTATCAACCAAGTTCATCTGCTGTCATGTTTAGAACCAAGAAATTATACATCTGATCACTTTTACTCACTTTATTTACAATTTAAATAAGTGATCGACAGTGTGCAAGATTTCTTGTAACAAGCTACTAAACTACAAACAGTTTCAATAAATTGTTTAAATAGAACAACACCCAGTGAAAATGTGTATGAATGGGAAGAAGGGCGTTGCTCTGTCAGGTCTCACTGGATTAATAAAGCATAAAAAGTAGCTAAATGTCATTATTGCATTGCAGATGCTCCCTGATAATCAGACTGGAAATGGATTCATGTATTATGTGTGTTTGCTTCTTACAAAAACAGTCTAAGGAGAAGATGAACGCTCTTGGGAGACTACAAATGTCAGGATGTTATGACAGTTAAGTGAGCAGTGACAGTTTGGAGAAAAAAGGAAAAGAAAGAGCGAGGACCAAAAGGAGAAAAGGAATAGGAAGGTACAGTTTTGACATGAATTGTCAGGTTGCCAGCATTTCATAAAACAACACGATCAAATAAAGATCTCTAGATCCACATAGAGTAGATGCAGGTGTATCTTGCCATACCTAGTTACCCTCTCTTCCTCTTGTCTCACCCTAACTATCCGCCCAGCCATCCATCTATCAGTTGGATGTCAGGCCTCCCTGGCAGAGCTCCATCTTAGTTGAGAGTGCTGCCTTAAGCCCCATCAGCTGGAGGAGAGTCTTTGAGCCGCAGTCTAAGCCCCTCGCCCAGACCCCGGTCCCCTCATGAATATTAACCAGCCCCGAGCCTGGCTTTAATCTGCCTGATCCCCGCACTGCTGCCGCAGAGACGATAGCGAATCTAATTATTTGGTCTGATATTAACCCCCCACTCCCACACCCCCACCACACACACACCCTTCCCACCCCCAACGCCCTGTCCTCACTATAGCTGCTGTAACATTCACACGTGTGTTAGGGTAAGCACCCACCAACTGAACTCCCGAGCCACCTTCTTTTGCCAAAGTCAGTTCACATAAAACATTCATACACACATTCACACACACACACACACACACACACACCTCTCTCTCCACCAACCCCCCTCCACCTCCAGCGCAGCCTGCGACGCCCTCTCCTTATCAGGCCCAAAAACGCCCTCCTCCTATGCCGATAAAACTTGAATGCAAATGATGCCAGGCTGATTTCATTTCTTCATTTTCTTCCTCCATTCCCTCGCTCAGTATCAGAATGGCTCCTCACTCTCTTGCCCTCTCTCTCTCTCTCTGGAGAGCCAAACAGTGGCGAGGATGATGATGATGGGCACAGGAAGTGGAGAACTTTCCCTGAACTATCTCCAACGCCTAATCCCATCACACGTCGCCTTGTGCTATATATATATATATATATATATATATATATATATACACACACACACATACACACACACTTTTAGCACCACCACCATCCTACCCTGAAGATGAGTTGATTAAGATTTCTCTATACAGCTGTCAACTGCCAGTTTTACAAATACCACTGGGGAATAAATATGTTTGTACATGCAAATCACTACTGGCAAATCTATGTTTCACTTGTGTATACTATTCCACATTGTCTAATGGTTTACACTGGCCTATAATGGTCTGACAAAGGACAGTCATTAAATGTAAAACATAGTCAAGGATCCATATTAGTGCTTGCTTACATACATTGCTTCTGATGAATGGTCAGACAAACACAACGGTTTGTTTTTCTAGGAAAAAGCATGTGTGGTCTGTAGTTGTTAACAGTACTACACTGTCTATGGGAAATGACAGTATCCCGGATGTCTCTCACTTTTCTAGGACTCACTCTGTATGGAGTGTTTTGTCGGAGTGATTGTTATTTGGGATGCTGTAACTGTCGCTCCCCATCATGCATCTGGGCGCATTGAGAGCTGTTTATTTTGCTCTCTGCTGGACTGTTACAGTGTATGGTCTCTACTTCTTACAGCAGGTCTTCTGTTGTTTTTCTGTTTCATTTCCTTTTAGTGAATAGCAGATATTGTACTGTCTGTGCCATCTGTGTGCATATGATAGACTGTGATGCAGTAGTGTTCGTGAATGTGACATTTTTTGTCAAGACAATGGCTTGAAACAAACTCCCATTACAAGTAAGTTCTCTCTAGATAGTTTTAAAAAGCAGCTCAAGACTATATTTCTTTTTAAAGCCCTGTCTGCTACCCTTTTCTAGCTTTAATACTTGTGTTTTATGCTTGTGGCTTATGTGCATGCTGCTGTATTGTATGATTTATTTAATTATTTTATAGTTGTTTAAGTGCTTGTGATGTAAAGCACTTTGAGCTGCATTTTATGTATGTACAAATAAAGATTTGCATAAAAGGGGGCCAAATTTGCACAAAATGTGTGCATATTACCCACTTAGAATATGTGCAAATAACACTGGATCACTGAGATGCTATTTGCTTGGCAGTGCACTTAGAGCTGCACTGGGTGCTTTGAGAATTACATCCTTTCTTATGTCTTGTTTGTGCTGGTTTGGTGGCTGCAAAAAAGGCGCAATCCTTCTGTGAATTTCCCTCTCAGTGCCTTATGCAGTAAAAGCATTTAACAAGCTATTCTATATTCTTACCGCAATGAATTTTTCTTTGGTGCTAAGACACTTATTGTCAGATCGGGTATCTGCTACACCTGACCTTATTTAAATTGTCAAAGCAGTCATTGATCTCATGTAACCTTACAGTATTTAAATAATATCAATCAGTTCCAAACAGTGAGGTAAACATTTTGAAAAAGAGAGCACAGGGATTGGTTCAGTTCTCTGTAATAGCGGATACCCAGAGTTCACAGGTGTCGGAATCAGAATGGGAAAGAAAAAGTTGGATTGTTCTATCCCTCATTTAAAATACTAATACGAATACAATGCCTGAGTTTTGATACCAAAACTATACTTATCTTGATACGTGACTTTATCCAATATAAAAATGTGTTTTTTTTCCTAACTGAAGTTTGGCTTTATAACCCTAACAATAACAAAAGAAGACACGTTTCTTGTTGTCACGCATGTAACAATAAGATGTATGCTGCCATACAAAAACTTTGGCTAAATATTAAAACACTGTCTGAAACTGAAATCAGGAAGCTGATCAAAGAATACGATGAAAAGACTGACTGAACATGCAATGCCTGCTTTCAATATTTGATACTTTTTAATACTCTGTGCAATCATTTGGTTATACTTTGTCTAACTGACACTAGATTTTTGCGGTAAATAGCGATATGAACATTTTGTATTAAACTGTCAGTGTCTCTTGGTTAACACACTATATATATATATGCAGCAAGGCTTTTTTTTTAAGTAGCATACAATTATTAATCATTTAACAATTAATAAATGATAAATTACACTATTAATTTAATATATTGGTTAATTATTAAAAACAAATCCCTCCTAATCACTGGTGGAACACACCTATAACTGTCAGGGCCAATATAGAATTACCAGCAGCAGCAAACAGGGTTTGATACATCCATATCAAGCACTTGTCAAACCCTTAGAAGGGATGTTATCTCCTAAAAAACACACAAAGTAAGATTTGTACAGCAAGTGAAGAACATAACCAAAGCCTAGACATTCTGCAGTGCACATTATAAAAATCCTCTCCAGCAAATGTTTGTGTTCCTCTAGGTAGGAATTCAATAAGCTACCCTGCTCTTCTCCTGACCTTTTCAACCATCTCTCATGTATTCACTCCTCTCACAAAATCATTCATTCAATCATCCAATTCACCCTCTTCCTCCCTTCTCCTCTTTCACTGTCTCTCCTGCACCACCTCCTTCCTTTTATACACCTCTTTCTTTCTGTCTTAATCTCAGATTCTCTTCCTCGCCCCAACTCTCATTCCTACCCTGCTGTCTGCCTGCCCCTCCTTTCCTCATCCTATCTCTCTCTCTTTTCTCTCTCTGTCTCTCGTTCCATCTCTCGGCTACAGGAAATGGTTTCTTTCCCGATCCAGGGGGTTGGAGGGGTGTACTCACTGTCCCAAACAAAGAGGTCACTGTGTGAATCCTCCAAAAATACAAAGAAGAAAAGGAAGGCAGATAAAAATCAGAAACCTACTCTCATCCGCCTCTCTCATGCAAACACACATACACACACATTACCTCCGTTGCACTCACGCAAAGCATTTCTCTAACATTCAACAGAGACACAAGATACTTTCTTTCACTGTATATTCTGCTCACAAGTTACAGATATCGTCAATACAGTGTATGGCTAAGTCTCTGCAGTTGAGGGAAAGCTTATTCCCTTGTGCAGACACGCTCTTATTGGCGCACACCTCCGAGAAGCAGAAAAAGAAGGAGAAAAAAAAGAAGAGGGCGCTAGGTTTGATGAGCTGCATGCAAATGACATGTAAAAATATAAAACTGCGATACTTAAAACGGGGGCTGAGATAAGAGATTTGAAAATGAGGCACTCTTGGAAAGCAGGCTCCTGAACTGCCGGAGATGAGGCTCAGAGATAGAGAGGATAGAGGTTTTCCCTCTCCTCTTCTCCTCTCTTATACCTCCTCCTCCTCTTTCCTTCCTCCTCCACCCTGCAGAAGCCGGTGCAGATGACAGGGAGATGCAGATACCAGCCAGTCATTGCCACTGAGTGATGAACACCTCCTCCCCTCTCTCACATTTAACCCTCCTCTTCAACGTTTGCTTCACCTCTCTTCCAGTTCTCTTTTTCTCTCATATTTCTTTTTGTCTCATGTTTTGTTTCAGTTGATGGACCTTTCCTTCCTTTCTCTTTGGGTCTCTTTTGTTCCTCTTCCTCCCTGGCCTGGCTGGCTGCTTTTCTGTCTATCAGTATTTTATCTCACTTGGCGGTTTTCTCTCACCTCTCTCCAATCATTCCTCTTCTCTCTCTTTCTCACGGTGATAGGCTCTTCTGTCAGGGCCAGGGTGATAGAAAGACAGCTACTCTCATCATGTGGGCAAGTCATACGACAGGTTCCCTATATGGACCACATTGACTGAATCACCACCGATAAAAGTTAGCTCTCCTCAAGGGTATGATGTACAGGGTCAACATATTGAGATGATACATCCATGACTTAGGGAATACAGAGAGCTTTGCCCCAGATACAGTGGGTACGGAAAGTATTCAGACCCCTTTAAATTTTTCACTCTTTGTTTCATTGCAGCCATTTTCCAAAAATCAAAAAAGTTCATTTTATTTCACAGTAATGTACACTCAGCACCCCATCTTGACAGAAAAAAACAGAAATGTAGAAATTTTTGCAAATTTATTAAAAAAGAAAAACTGAAATATCACATGGTCATAAGTATTCAGACCCTTTGCTCAGTATTTAGTAGAAGCACCCTTTTGATCTAATACAGCCATGAGTCGTTTTGGGAAAGATGCAACAAGTTTTTCACATCTGGATTTGGGTATCCTCTGCCATTCCTCCTTGCAGATCCTCTCCAGTTCTGTCAGGTTGGATGGTAAACGTTGGTGGACAGCCATTTTCAGGTCTCTCCAGAGATGCTCAATTGGGTTTAAGTCAGGGCTCTGGCTGGGCCATTCAAGAACAGCCACGGAGTTGTTGTGAAGCCACTCCTTCGTTATTTTAGCGG
>NC_060171.1:33089507-33141679 GCF_021292245.1 Micropterus dolomieu | reverse complement strand
CATGGCCAGATCTGTGCCTTGCCACAATTCTGTCTCTGAGCTCTTCAGGCAGTTCCTTTGACCTCATGATTCTCATTTGCTCTGACATGCACTGTGAGCTGTAAGGTCTTATATAGACAGGTGTGTGGCTTTCCTAATCAAGTCCAATCAGTATAATCAAACACAGCTGGACTCAAATGAAGGTGTAGAACCATCTCAAGGATGATCAGAAGAAATAGACAGCACCTGAGTTAAATATGAGTGTCACGGCAAAGGGTCTGAATACTTATGACCATGTGATATTTCAGTTTTTCTTTTTTAATAAATTTGCAAAAATTTCTACATTTCTGTTTTTTTCTGTCAAGATGGGGTGCTGAGTGTACATTACTGAGAAATAAAATGAACTTTTTTGATTTTTGGAAAATGGCTGAAATGAAACAAAGAGTGAAAAATTTAAAGGGGTCTGAATACTTTCCGTACCCACTGTATACTGCTAGAAGAGACAAGTGAGTCTGAGGTCCCAGTAAGATGGCAGTTAGAGCTCTAGCTTCTTTAATGTGACTTATTCTGATATCAAGGGACTTGGAACATGTGAGAGGGACTGAATTTGATTTGATAGAATGAGTGAACATGAAGTCTCTGGTACACCACACTGATTTGAAGATACCACACTACACAGTACAGGACAGAAAGATCAGCATTCACTTTGTGGTGACACAGAAAGTAGTGTCTTCTTTTTTTGTGTGTGATGCGCCGCCATTGATTAAATAGTCTAAATAAGTATATAGTACAGGGGAAGTTACAAGTTTTAAGTTTTCCCTCAAGCTCCCTTTTTCAGTCTTAACAACAGTCACATTTTGTATGAACAAATTAATGCAACACCAAGAATGACTTTCAGGAAAGACTGTCCAAAAGTGTGAGTCGTTATCCCAATATCTTAATGTTCTATGATGCCAGCTTTTCACTGCTTTCAGACATGGCTCGCACGACACATTGTATGAGCTTTTTAAAATATCTTCATTTAAGTTGTCAAAAGTGCCAGAATGGTTAACAACAGCTCCCTCACCTGCGCTGTTCAAACAGACCGTGGAGCGCAAGGAAAAAATGAATTAAACAGCAAACGTACACTTTTACCTGACCAACCACTGTGGAGGAGGCAGAGTCTGAAGACTTACCCAAATCCATGGCAGAGGTCGCTGAGCCAGTCAAGAAGCTCCTCTCTGGGATGAGATTCGCATTGACATGCTAAAGGAGTTGGACATTGTTGGGCTGACACGCATGGAGAAGGATTATGGCCATGTCCCCCAGGGAATCCTGTGGGGGGTACTGTGGGAGTACGGGGTACCAGGGCCACTGCTTTCAGCCATTTGGTTTATGAATAACCAAAGTGAGAGCTGCGTTCATATTCCCGGCACAAAGTCAAAAATGTTTTCAGTGGTTGTGGTTGTGTGACAAGGTTACCCCTTGTCTCCAATCCTGTTTATGATATTTATGGACAGGGCCTCAAGGCGCAGCCGAGGTAAGGAGAGTGTCCGATTTGGGAACCTTAGAATTGCACCTCTGCTTAGAAAAAGGGTGAGGAGCTTCTTCGCGTCAAAAGGAGAGAGTTGCGGTGGTTCAGGCATCTGATAAACATGTCTCCTGGGCACCTTCCTCTGGAGGTCGTCTGGGCAGGTCCAACTGGGTGGAAACACTTGGGTAGTCCCAGAACCCTGCTGGAGGGATTGCATATCTCATCTGGTCGGTGAACGCCTTGGGATCCCCCAAGAGGAGCTGGAAAGTGTTGCTGGGGAGAGGGTTGTCTGGAATACCCTGCTTAGCCTTGCCACCACGACTCGGAAGATAATGGATAGAGGGATGGATAGACATGCACTCTTAGCAATGTAAACAAGGCTTTTGCCAAATGATACTGCAACCCCAGAGAAGGGTCTAACTGCGGCCTCTAGCACCCTCCAAACCGCATCCTATTAATAATAATAATAATAATAATAATAATAATAATATTATTATTATTAGCAGCGAAGGAAGTAAAGCAAAGTCCAAACCACACCTCCTCCAAACCACGCTAACTTGAACACAATGCTGCGGTGACTTAGGAAGATAAATAGGCCATAACAGATCAAAAATAAATTGAAAATGTTGTTAAATGTAGCAAGTTCATTAAAAAAGCATTTATTAAAAAAAGAATGAGGATAAACTAGTCTTTGTTTGAGCCACAATACTTGATAAGCACAACAATAAGGTGTAGCCTAACTGCTTAAAAAAAAATAACCCCAATAAACATGGATAGCAAACTACAGTTTTTAACCAAGCCCACCATTAAAATGAATAGGTGGCTTAGGAAAACATTTGAAAAAATTTATATAAATAAACTATTTTAGCAACTATTAAGCAGAAATAATGAGGATAAACTATGAAGTGTTCTTTTTAAACCTAATTCATAAAAATATATTTATAAATGAATGTATGATTGTTATTTATGTTTATATGTTCTGTTCACATTACCTCAGATACAAATTTTTAAAAAATGAACCCAGAATTATTACTTTTTGGGTATAGTAATACATACTGTATACACCTATATACTATGTAAAAAGGTATGTACAGTATGAATGCATTTTTATTTATTTAATTATAATACAAAATAATATGTAATATTTGTATATGCCCCGTGTGTGTAGCATGAAGGTTATGTAACTTACATTTCATTGAGTAACCTTGTGCTGTAAATTGACAAATAAATGACTTTGGTTCTTTATGAACATCAAAATGTAGTTTTGATATGTTTAATGTGAATAATTAAATAACTTGACATCATGGGGTCATTTAAGTTTCAAATATGCATTTATTGTAGTGCTTTTGATGCTGTATGTAAAATGTTTCGTCCATAAAGTTTGTAATAATGTATCAAACTGTAGGAGATGCCTGGAAAACCCAGATGAGATCTGTTACTAAACCCATTGAACAATATAATAATAATATAATAATAATCCTTATTTGTAGAGCACTTTTCAAAAACAAGTTACAAAGTGCTTTAACAAGTGTAAAGAATAATACAAAAAAAAAAAAAAAGATAAGAGCATGAAAATTTTATATAAAATTAGTAAAATACAATAAAATAAAAGGGATAAAATAAAGTACAATATAAATATAATAAAAGTATTTCAACTAGTTCTTGGCGAAACTGTGTTATGCACACCATTCTTATCGTCCGGTATTGAGAGCATTCTGGGATCACATATCGCGATACCAGTATCAACATTTTATAAATCCAGTAAAACTCCACCTGAACCCCTACCCAGTGAGGCAGCTAGAATCTTTAAAATACTTTTTGTGCTCTAGCAAATTACAAAAACACATAACACATTTTGTGAGATTAAAAATACATCTTAACTCCTGAAACGAACTGCAACGGACTGTATTAGGATAAGTAAAGAAGCTTGCTATACTCACAGTAAAAGGTTTAAAAATAAACTAAGGAAAAAAATAATCAAAAATGGTTGATCAGATATTTAAAATTACAGGCTTCCAAAACGGTTTAAAAAGCACAAAGCTAAAACTCATAAGGTCTTAATATTTTTTTATTTCACTGTGTTTAAGTTAGAAACTCTTGCTCTCTAGTTCCTTTTTTAAGAGTGTTCCTTATGTATTGCGTTCTTCTGGGGGGCATCTAAGAAGGTGTCTCAATATTCACTGTAATCGTTGATTTGTCATCTTATGAAGGAGCACCATTTTAATTAACATTCTAATTTGATGGGCGGAGGAGCGAGAGAAACAGAGAGGCAGAGAAACACTGTTGATGAGCCCAGATAAAATATAAAGATCAGAATCAGGATGTAAACAAACCGGCTCAACGCAAAAAAAAAAATAGAAGAGAGAAAACAGCTCAAGAGAGAATAGGGAGAAGATGAAGATCACCTTCACTCGTCCTTCCACCAGAGAGAGGGAAGGAGGAAGTGGAGAGGCGAGTAGAAGAGGTAGAGGGTAGGAGAGATAGAGACTGAGAAGAGACTACCCAAAAAGTGTTTGAAAAGCCGTGGGTGGCGCGCCTTATCGCCCAAGTTCTCCTGGAGAGATTATTGGGGGATTAGTGCGAATGCTTGTTTCTAAAACATGATGAAAAGACGTTCGGCGCGTGATAACGCTTTGAACTCCCTTACTCTGCTCCTTCTAGGATCGTGCCTTCAGGCTGCCTTTCCACGAAAGACAGGATTGGGGTGGGGTGAGCTTCTGGGTGCTGTTGAAGGAGGGAGAACAATAGCTACAATGTTGTAAGAGGAGTTTCACCTGTGGTAAAGTGTGGAGATTTAACTTTGGACATCTGTCCTTCAGGAAGATGCAACAGATGCAACACTAGGTTAGACTTCATCTGAGCTGAAATTGCACAACAATCCTGCAACTTTGGTCCAATCACATGCACTTGAACTATCAGTTAATTAAAGCAGGAACCAATCAGAAGGAGAGGAGATATAATATCAGATTTGGTATGTGCGATCCAATCAGAATTGCAGCAGTGGTGTGCTTGCTCCTGGGTTGCCATGGGAGGCTGGCTGAGGAGGACCTGGTTGCTCACTCAACCAAAAACTGTGAGGAATCAGCAGCCTGCTGATCAGTTGATCAGTAAACATTATTATACCCTGTTCTAAAGTCCAACAGCCATATCAGCCAGAATATATTTAAATAGATAAACGGTTTTATGCCTCTTTCTCAAGAGATGCAAATGGCAAGATTTCCATATGACACAGGCCAGTTAACATGCCACTAATCTAATGAAGGAGATCTGCTGGATGGAGAGCGAGGAATGGATCCCAACTGCCTCTCTTTCTCTCGCACTCTCTTTGCTACATCCTGATTTGTCAGAACTAGCAAACTCTCCCCAACCAACACGATAACACTCACACAAACTAAGACCACATCAAAGACATATAATTCTGTATTGTTTTAGATAAAAAAGAATGTAATTGAACTTGATATGTCTCTTTGTGTACACGTGTACGTGTTGCTAGAGTGTGCATGCATAGCCAAAATGCTCCCTGATGTAGCTCTGTTGCTGGGTAGGGCTCGTATTAAACTGATAGCTTATCTGTCCGGGGCCAAATAAGAAGCAAATTTGTTGAGAGAGAGAAGTTGAGAGAGGGCAATGCTGGAAGGGGCAGGCTTGCCGTGTGGGCCATGCCAATCTCACCAAGAGATGGGGGGGTGAGGCCTGGGGGCTTCACAGAGCCCAGTGAGGCTGAGGACTGAGGAAGACAGGTGGTATAACTAAGATAGAGGTGAGGAAGGAGAGACAGCTAGGAAAGAACTGGTGGGCAAAAAAAATGTATTGAGGTGAGCGGATGATGACAGCATGTCCAAAGCGATAGAGGGCAATCAACATGCCCAGCCACATTTTAATATACAGGTGAAACTCGAAAAATTAGTATATCGTGCACAAGTTCAACTTAATTCAACTTAAAAGTTGAAACTAATATATTATATAGACTCATTACATGCAAAGTGAGATATTTCAAGCCTTTATTTGATATAATTTTGATGATTATTGCATACAGCTTATGAAAACCCCAAATTCAAAATCTCAGAAAATTAGAATATTACATGAAATCAATAAAAAAAAGGATTTTAAATACAGAAATGTCAGCCCTCCATCAGTATAATCATGCATATGTACTCAGTACTTGGTTTGGGCCCCTTTGCATGAATTACTGCCTCAATGCGGCGTGGCATGGATGCTATCAGCCTGTGGCACTGCTTTCTGCCTTCAGCACTTCTGCAGTGTTCGGTCTCATGTCTTTTATCTTTCTCTTGGCGATGCCCCATAGATTCTCTGTGGGCTTCAGGTCAGGCCAGTTTGCTGGCCAATCAAGCACAGTAATCCCATGGTCACTGAACCAGGTTTTGGTACTTTTGGCAGTGCGGGCAGGTGCCAAGTCCTGCTGGAAAATGAAGTCAGCATCTCCATAAAGCTCGTCTGCTGAAGCATGAAGTGCTCTAAAATGTCCTGGTAGACGGCTGCGCTGACTCTGGACTTAATAAAGCACAGTGGACCAACACCAGCAGATGACATGGCTCCCCAAACCAACACAGACTGTGGAGACTTCACACTGGACTTCAAGCATCTTGGATTGTGTGCCTCTCCGTTCTTCCTCCAGACTCTAGGACCTTGGTTTCCAAATGAGATGCAAAATTTGCTCTCATCAGAAAAGAGGACTTTGGACCACTGAGAAACAGACCAGTTCTTTTTTTCTTCTGACGTTTTGTTGTTCAGGAGCGGCTTGATTTGAAGCCCGTGTCCAGGACCCGTCTGTGTGTGGTGGCTCTTGATGCAGACATCCACACATTTGAACGGCCTTTTCCTGACCATCCTCTCCAGGCTACGGTCATCCCTGCTGCTTGTGCACCTTTCTCTTCCACACTTTTCTCTTCCACTTAACTTTCTATTAATGTGCCTTGATACAGCACTTTGAGAACATCCAACTTCTTTTGCAGTTACCTTTTGAGGCTTTCCCTCCTTGTGGAGGCTGTCAATGATGGTTTTCTGCACAACTGTCAGGTCAGCAGTCTTCCCCATGATTGTGAATTCCACTGAACCAGACTGAGAGACCAATTAAAGGCTCAGGAACCCTTTGCAGGTGTTTTGGATTAATTAGCTGATTAGAGTGTGAAACTTTGAGCCTACAATACTGAACCTTTTCACAATATTCTAATTTTTGGATTTTGGGGTTTTCATAAGCTGTACGCAATAATCATCGAAATTATATCAAATAAAGGCTTGAAATATCTCACTTTGCATGTAATGAGTCTATATAATATATCAGTATCACCTTTTAAGTTGAATAAATAAATAAATGATATAAATGAACTTTTGCACGATATGCAAATTTTTCACCTGTATAGATTTGTTTTTCCAAAGTAGAAGTACCTTGTGCCGTACCTTCTGTCTTGGGATCATTATCTACAAATTTAAAACACAGGATGTATTTCTCCCATTTATCTGTGCAGCGTTTCCATGTTGATTTGGCTGTGTGTTTTATGTTAAATTATCAAATTCATCCATTAATTTATTTTTTATATGCACTATATGATCAACAGGAAGCAATAGATAATGCAGGGATAGTAGGCGTAAGAGTTCTGTCCTTCTCTGCCTTCTGGAAATAAGATTTCCTAAATAAGACACACGAGTCAAAAAGTAAAAAATACGCTTCCATGCACGATACAGAGTTTCACTATATGGTTGATGAGGATGAAAATAATGTGAATCATATACTATGGCCATCACAGAGACCAGTTCTTAACCCAAATGAACACCTATGGGGGATGAGGAAATCCCTTTTAGAGGAATGCTGTTCACCTCTCCAACAGAGTAGTAACTAATACACTTGTTTTAGTTAGGTATTAATACACTAAATTAGGTGTACTTTCACTTCTTTAATCTTTTATCTGCAGCTGCAAATTAAATTTCACCAACCATTACAAAATTCTCCCACAAAGAAAATGTCAAAGCAGCTCACAGCTGGGTAAAAAAGAATTGTGGGTAGTGGTGGAACAGCTCTGGGAACACATAAAACAAACAAAAATATCTGAGAAATCATTCTGCTGACAATTTGTTAAGTGTAATTTGTAATGTCTTTGTATTCTATAATTTCTACTTTACATAAAACAGTAAAGTATGTTGATTTCTGGTATACTTACTATGAAGATACATTATCCCATGAAATAATATCCACAATGGACGATTCTGCATGTCACGCTTACACTCCTGCAAATAATGGTGGCCTTTTGATTTACAGTCATCATGATATTTCCCTAACAGTCAGCAAAGTTGGTTTTGTAGAAAATCGACATTCTTGTCTGGCGACAGGGTCGAAAGACTAGTATAGTACTGTAGCAGTTATATACAGTAAGGAATCGGGTTGGGGCATCGATCGGTTTTGAGGTTGTAAGGGGCAGTTTACAGGTGTGAAACTGTGCAACAAAATGCCTGTTTTGCTAAGGTGCCTCTTTTTGGATTTATCTTCTTCATCCTTTACAGCACTTGTACTTCTTTACGTAAAAAGGTATGGAAAAGTTCCTTAGAATATAACTCTTCTAATAACCAATCAAGCAATGCAGTGTGATGGCTTGGGCTTTAGTAGAGTAGCAGGGGATGAGCAGATTTCTCATCTCTAACATACTATGGAAGATAGCCCTGACCCCTGCTGACCTGGGGGGGGGGGGGGGGGGGGGGGGGGGGGGGGGGGGGGGGGGGGGTTGGGGCAGGGAGGGATGGATGGATAGAAGGGAGGATGTGAAGTGACAGGGGGTGAAACACAGGAGGAATGTGTGATTACTGCCACTATCTCCAGGAGATACTGAAGGTCCGTCTCCTCACTTCTTCTGCCCACAGATAAGAGGGGGAGGAGGGGGACAGAAAATGAGGGAGAAGAGAGAAAATTAGTATTAAGAGTCAGAACGAGATGCTTTCCATATGAATGCAAAGCCCTCAAAAGAAGTTTTACAGTTTAGAGGAGGAATAGGACGGTATGGGCAGCGGAAGGGAGGGGAAGAACAAAAGGTGATGGGTGAGTGTGTGTGTGTGTGTGCGCGTGTGTGTGAGTCAGTGCTCATGCACACACACACACACACACACACACACACACACACAGACATCTATCTGTACACTCAGAACCTCACTGATAATAAACGAAATCTTAGAAATGAGAGCCTATCAAGCAGGAATCAATCACTGGGGTTTGTTGTCCAGGAGGATGGCGCCATGTGGAGATAAAAGACAGGCGGATGTCTGGGGAGAGCTGGGAGGAGAGGAGGAGAAGAGGGGAAAGGATGGAACAGGAGTCTGGGGAGGGCTAGGAGGAGAGGAGAGGAGAGGAGAGGAGAGGAGAGGAGAGGAGAGGAGAGTAGAAGCCCCAGATGTGTGGTATAAACTCCATTTGGCTTTATTTGAACTGGGTGGAGATAAGACAAGCAACCCAGGTGTAGCTAGGTAGATCCATGGCAAAAATTTGGTAGCCTGTGTGTGAACGGCCCTGCATGTGAGTCCGTGCATTTGTCCAAGTTTGTGCTCCATGCCAGGAAGCCTCTCCCAGCATCAGTATCATATGATTAGATGGACTTGCACATGATGCACAAACCCAGCCTCTGATAGGGCTCCATCCGGTCCCGCACACTGTTCCAAACTAACACACACACACACATTAAGATACACGCAGCTGTTTTCATTTCCAACCACTGTCACACACAAATGTGATATGGTGCTTATTTATTGTCTCTCTTTGTTACACGACTGACCCCTGACCTTTCCAACTGCTATCCCTTCAGTTAGTTGAAGGGCTCACTTCAGCCTGCTGCAATAAAACAACATGTTACTCTCCCCTCAGTGTTACAATATGCAAAATGTGTACTATAAGATATATTATTATAAAGCCTCAAGATTTCCTCTATATACATTCATTGGTTTGTCCTACGTTAAGCTGCATGTATTAATTATTTTCTCTATCAAATAATCTGCATAATGTGTTTTTGATTTCTTCAAAATAATGATTCCTGTCTGATCAACTGCTAAAAAAGCTAGTACGCATTCTATAATAATATGGAACAGCCAGAAATAGGGCTACGACTAAATACTTTTGGTTGTAGCTTTTTTTGATCAATCAAATTTAGTTTAGTCTATAAAATGTGTGAAAGTGTGAAAAATACTACTGAATTCCACAGAGGCCATGGCTTCTCCAGGTTGCTTCTTCTGTCAATCAACAGTCTGAATCCCAAAGATATTCATTTTATAATGACAGTAACAGCAGTAAATCTTTAGAAAAGCGCAAAATCGTCACATTGGAGAAGCTGGAACCAGAGAATGTTCAACATTTTTGCTTGATAAATGACCAAATTGTTAACAATTCATTTTAGAACTAGTCCAAAGCAAGCTAATCTTTTACACAATTTAATGCATTTGTGAAGTTTTTTTTAAATAAACTACTTATGTGAATAATGCATCATCACAATTCCTTTATTTTCTGATCAATCACCTAATAAATTAATCAGCAAACAGTTTCAACGGTTTTATTCTAGTTACAATAAAACAGTAATCAACAGTTTTAATATGTTTTAAAAACCTAATAATACAAACATGATTATGCTTAACAGTTACGTCAGATATTACCGATGGAATTTAGAATATGTAGAAAAACATCATACATGGTCTGCCTACACACTGTGCAGTGTGTGCTGTCATCAGCTGTTGTTACACTGAGTTTGAGATGATAAGACTTCTGGACTGGACTGAACTCCAAGCTCATCAACGGTGTCACAATGTGTTTGTATTTATCACAGCTTCACTAGATCCTCCTATTAGATCTTCATTAAAAATCATTTGAGTCAGTGAACTCTCAAATCCCTTCTTAAAACATACTTTTATAGGAGAGCCCTGCCTGATTTTAGTTTGTTTTATATATATTTTGTCTGTATTTTGTTTTCTTGCTTTAATCGTGTATTTTGTTTTTATCTGTGTTTTATTTTCTTTGCACTTCAAATACTTTTTTGAAAAGTGCTCTATAAATAAAGATAATTATTACTATTATTTTTAAAAAGACATACGGGATTCATCATGGAGAATAACATAAATGACTATGCTTGGAATGTCTTCGCCAGAGACAGTGGTCGTATTAGAGCTCTTACCTCTGTTTCCTGATCATTTGGGCTGCCCTCTGATTGGAGGATTCCTGGGTATGGGCCCCACGTTGTGTCTGCAAGGAGGTCCCTGCCGGCCACCACCCTGCTGTCACCACCTTCTTCACTTAACTCCAGGTCATCTGGTGGGAGGAGAGAAGAGAGAAGCTCCTAACGTCAGGGAAGCAGAAATAAGCCAACTGTAGGTCTGACAAATATTTCAACATGTCAGTGTGCTGAAGGGATATTGACCTTCATCCAGGCAGTGTCCTTCAATGATAAATATGAGGAAGAAACCATTTTAAAGATTCAACATTTGGAAGCATTCACATCATTTTAAAGGTACAGTTTGACCTCAGGCTCACCAATCACATTTTACTTATAAAGCGTATGAAAGTTTAAGTTTATGAATAGTAGATGTTTTGTCATTTTGGGAATGTTTATGGCATCAACAGGGCAACATTTAAAGATGCAGAGTATTGGTAGAAACAATATCTCATCCAATTATCGGTTTCAGCCATTCAAAGCATATACTGGAAAACTATGGAAACATGACTCACAGCATTTAGCAGACACCGCATGAAAAAAACATTTGGCAAAAGCAGCATGTGTCTTGAACTTGACCCAAACCCTTGCGGCAGCTCAGACCATACAGCAAAAACTGTCAACAACTCAACAGCAGGGGGAGTTTGATACCAGCTGAGCACTTTCTGTCCCAGTCTGTTCAAACAGGGGAAACGTCTTGTGAACTTCCTCAAAGTGATAACTGTGGGAGGAGGGTACTGACAGCTGTGGTCTGAGCACGCTACAGCCCAGATAGAGCCAGTTAGCCAGGAGGCATGGAGGACTGATCCGTCTATTTATAAACTTGACACAGCTCTGAGTGCAGGGGGATCATCGGTCTGTAGTTTAGAAAGTCTCTGTACATCTGAGGACAAATGAACAAGTTTGAGCAGTGGGAACTCCAGTTACTACATGGGATTAATGCCAGCTGCTTCAGCTACACGAGCAGCCTCAAGGTCTACTTCTGGAAAAAGCTTCCTCGTTATGACTGTCCAACTCTCTCTCTGATCAAAACACATACAAAATCTGCCTCCCAGCCCCTCCTCTCCTCCAACCTCCCTACAACCCCCCCCCCCCATCTCGTCCATGGTTCAGGCGACTGTTTCGGGGGGTCAGTCTAAAGTGGAAGGCCCGATAAGAGTGTTTGTCTAACACTCTCCATGTCAAAACACTCATCTATCTTCTCTATATCTATCCCCACCAGAGAACAACGGACAGACGCTGATAAAAGGCCTTTCCCACAGCTGGGGTGGTGGGGGGGGGTATGGTGGGGAGGAGGGAAGGGGTGACAGGAAGGAGAGTGGTTTGAGGGAAGAAAGTAGAAGGGACGCAAGGCAGGGAGAAGAAGAAAATTTAATAAAGTAAGTCGAAAGCAAAATAGCGGTTGAATATATTATTTTGCTGTCGGAAAGACTGTTGTGGCAAAGTCACACAGGAAGTGGTATGTTTCTCTTAACTCAGAGCTCAAGGTTGCAATGACACTCTGTACAATGCGGTATAATGAATAACACACAGGTCACACAGTGATAAAACTTTACGGAACTGGTTGGCCTGATAGAATCTGTTTTATTAGGATCCAAACGAGTCTGCACACGAAAAATTACATCACATACTTTATTAAGAGCTTGCACTTGTGTTAGCACACGTTGTTTACCAGTCGTGGTATACCAGGCCTACTTTTTCATTCTCTTGCCCCGGTGCACATGAGAGCACAGCACTGATGCCAGACGCAACAAGAGCTGACCTGAACTGTTGTGCTTGGGTCAGGTTAGGCTAAATTTTTTACGAATTACTTTGGTGGAGCTCGATTTCCCAAAGATTTTTGCAGAAAACCTAGTCGCACTTCTTTATTAGAATAAATCAAAGAGTATATGCAGATTGTTCAGGTCAGATTCTGCTGGGTTTTTGGACACATGTTTTCTAGGTTCGAGCTAGGTCAGCGTCACATTACAGTCCCAGGTCAAGTGCCAACCCAAACATGACTCCTCAGACAGTCTAACCTGCTGGCTGCAGAGTCTGAAGTCCAGGGCCTGGCCAGCCAGTATCCTATCTCCTATCGTCCTATGGGGCCTCAGTTTGGCCACTCTGACCCTCGGTATCTCAACACTCCATCAATGTCCAGTCTGCCTCTGTGTCATTGGCCAATCCTCACCACATGGGACTCTTATCAGCCTGACCAGCTCAATTGACCCGCATTGTGAAATGGTGTGAGGATTTGACCTCGGTGAGCTAACACAGATATTAACTTATAAACAAGGCCGACACAAGCATTAGTTTGTAAGGTATTAGAGGTGAACACGTGTTATCCTAGTCCCTTCATGACCTGTTGCATCACATCCCTTCATGTACTGTAACCATGCATTTAGGCAAATCAAACGGGTCATTTGTTGTTGTGGCAGGGTCGAGGCCAACCTAAATATCTAAATGTTTTCATGGAGACTTCTGAGGTGCACTTGATGCACATGAAAAAAAGCTAACACTACCAGGCACTGCTACAGAAGAAGCTGACTCCTTTATTAAAGTTAAATATTTAAAAAGATTTAAGTGCATTCCTGAGATTTAAGCAAAATAAAATGAGCTGAAACTGATACGTCATGGCATCTGATTGACTGCTTTCCAACTAAAATGCGATTGTTTTTTTCTCTAATTTGTATAGGGAATTGATTCCTCTGATGCAACTGGGATGTTTGTATAAACTATTGTGCAGCTAGGAAGATAAATAAACAAGGGCAACATGGCAACATTGTGGATATGTACATCATTGACATCCTGTTCTTTATATTATTTAAATTCTGGTCTCTCTAGTGGAGTGAAACCATTTTCACAATGAATGGTTTTAAAGCAGGCACCGCAACATCAAGGTGTATTCAGTTAAAATATGCTTCTCTTGCCACTAATTTTATTTCTCTTTTTCTATACTTTTTCAATGTAGCCATGTACTAAAACAGCTGTTTATTTTTAAATTTTGAGCATTTCCACTTGTGCATGCAATGTGCATAAAAGCAGGTGAATAAAGGCAAACTTGATAAGGGATAAGATAGAGAACTCCATACAAGAAGCGTTTAATTTATCAAAATGAGCAAAAAATCTAATCAAAATTACTTGTATTTCAATCAGAAGATAAATCTGCACTGACATCCTCTTTGAAGTTCATAGAACATCCTCTTTTACTGAAAGTAAACACAGAATGACGCTTGCCCCAATATACGTACACACTTAGGAGGGAGGCGAGTACAAAGTTAGCGTGACCCATAGAGGATTTTTATGGGGAATAGACCAGGTTGGAATAATTATCCTTTAAGTTAAGACCCGGTCAAAATGCCATTAATTTTGAGATGTTACCTGTCATTTGGAATTAAAAAATTTGGACTACCGTTGGAATGTGCATTTTCAAGTAATAACTTTAAATTCAAAATTTAAATTATAAGTGCAACAGGCCATTGTACTCCAGTGAGAGGGCATTTACATGTCACTCTATGTGTCAGTCTATTGCTTTTCCTGCTCAGCAATCACTAAACCAGGCAATTGTTATTTTCCTCTCTAATGCAAATGGAGGTAAATATCCAGCCGTGCTCAACAGACAATTTTTCTTTTAACAAATTGTTGTTTTTTGTTCTAACTTGATTTTTAGCCATGCTAGCAGCATGGTTCTAGGAATGGCAATCTCTTTAACTACTGAACTGCCACCATATTATGTACAAACCATTTGCTGTGCCAAAAGGATAAATTCTAAGGACCTGGTGAGTATTTGAATGCAACAGCGTCAGAACAGATTTTTAAATTTGGTGTAATAGTGGTTTACAACTAGATACTAAACACATTCGCATCAATCACAGCCGCACTTTGTATTTATTGCTAATTAGAAAATGTTAGCATGCTAAACCAATATAGTAAACAGGCTGTGTCTTAATTAGGATACTTCTGTTAGTAAACTTCCATGTGTTTTGTGAATTTTCACCGGCTATTCTTTTTAATGGCAAATTGCAACAGTTCATAATTTCCATTTGTATGGTGTTATGTTCACCAGAGCAGCTCTCAACTCCCCTTCTGCTACATAGCCAGGATGGCGACTGTTGAGGAGTGTCTAGCATTCCACACTTTTTGACTGTTGTACACCATCTGGGTACTCATAGTGCACTGCATTTTGCCATTATTATCAGTGTGAACGCATTTATGAACTCAATATAGCAGGTGTAAGTACAGAAGAATGCAATTTGAGACACAGCAATGGTTAACATCATACCTGCTCAGCGTTTAAAGCATGTCGTTGTGAGCATGTTAGCATGCTGACATTACCCCTTAGCTAAAAGCGCCGCTGAACCTAAGTGCAGCTTCACAGAGCTACTAGCATGGCTGCAGACTCTTAGTCTTGTGTTTTTGTTAAAAAGTGACAGCCCCACTGGCTACATTATAAATTTACATTATTTATTATTAACATACATTGACATCATTATTACTGATCATCTGATGAACACATGTAAAAACATGTACATCCAGCTAAATGTAAATAATGGAGTTGAACTGGTTAATAATAGGCAACATCGGTGAATGTGGATTAAGTAGTTGTCATGGAGTCTGTTCAATAAAATTCTGCCTTTTCATACTGGTAGAGAGAAAGTGCTATCTGTGCACCTCCACTAATGAGTATTGCTTGCTAATCCCAGCAGGTTAGCTATGTTCACTGGGGTAACATGAGGCCTCCAACAACCCTAATCCCTGTTAATTACCCCTCTTGCCCACCACCGACCTGCATAATAATCCAGCACTCCTTATCAATATGGCTGCACTGGCTAGTACTACCCTCACTGCTCTATTATACTACCCCATCACTATCATACACTGTAATGTATGTGTAGCGTGAACACACACCATTCCTTCTGTCAGTGCTAGATGACCCATTCCCCAAAACACAGGGCAGGATGGGTTTGTTATCAATATCAACCAGCTCCACAGTATCCACACTGCCTCACTCATTTAGCTGACACACACACACACACACACTAACACAATCTTACAATCTCTCTTACACACACACAAATTACACACAGGTCCACAAGATGACACGTTGACACATGGCAGCCAAACACACAGTGTGACCACACACATCCAGCCTGTACACACCATCACACCAATAAACACCCGCTGTCACCAGCTACACACATACGTACACATATACACAAAGGCTTATCAATACGGACGCTTCAGCAGCCGCTGGGGCGTCCAGGTCTCTTTGACGAGCCAACACAATAAAACAATCAGTCCGTCATTAATGAAATGACTAACACAATTAACCGATGAGTGCATGTGATGGTGGGGGGGTGGTGGCAGAGAGAATTACAGGGAGAGAGAAGGAGAGAGTGCTGATGATGTTGTTACAGAATTTTTGGATCAGTACCGTCTTTTTGTGTTGTTTGTCTTGCCAGCTTACAGACTGTTCTGTTGTTTAATGAGTGAGTTTTGTCCCTGGAAATCACACAAAGCAAAGTTATTATGTTTCACAGATTAAATCCATTATTGGAGAATTAGATTATTAATGAGTGCAATGCTGATAAAAAATAAAAATAAGAATCCAAATCATAAAAAAGATGGCATCTATTGCCAACTTCACTGATGTTACACAACTGCTGATATTACAGCATCAAAAGGTGAACTAGCATACTGGTCAATACTGTTTGTTCTCCGAGTCCCAGAACTTTGATTTGGTTTTGAAAACTTTTTACATTTATGAGCAGGGATAGAAAATCACCTAAGGCAGGAACTGGGACTGTATATCAGATATTTTAAAAAGATTTAATGCTGATTCATTTGTGAGTGATGGAAAGTTTGTAATGTTTATGGAAGCCTTGATGAAGTTATTTGTTGGACATGCTCAAGTCTGCAAAGGTCAGTGAATGTAACACCACATCATGACTTTATCTTTAAAAAAAAAAAAGATAAAGCTTAAAACGCAGCACATAAAATCAGGCAGACTTGCAGAAAGATATCTCCACTTTTGAGTAAAGAAATATGGTTACAAAATTAAATTACATTAAAATGATTTAAGATGTCTATTTAATAGGATTGTAAGGATTCTCCAAATCCACGATTCGGTTCATACCTCGGTTTTCTTCTTCGCAGTTGGAAGATAATAAAATAGGTTTACTGTGTAACATTTACAAAATATAGGCGCACAGCTTGCCAAAAATTCTAATACAGTGTTTCCTCCATTTACTTTACTTGGGGGCCGCCCACGTATGTTAGCAGCTGCTTAAGCAGGCTATATTTGGCGACCCATTTTAGCATTTTGCAGAGAAACACAGAGAGGGATGTTATCGGGTATGACGGTACAAGACGCGGACATGGTGGACATTACGGAGCGATCCACATGCGGTGCACCTGTTGCTATGAAAGAGATAGACAGAAAGAGGCGTGGCAAGCGGCTGTGTTTGTAGTGAGAGACCAGCAGTGTGTGGGTGAGTGTGTGGAAAAGAGCAGTGACGAAAAAGGGAGCAGATTTAGTTAGTAAGTAAACACTGTCGCCGGGAGTAGGTGTGTCGCCATTCTGTCCCACGGACCCGCGACACGAGACCGTGGAAGTTTGTGTTGCGGTGTCGGTCTTGTTTTCAGCACCGTTACAGCCCTGCTACTACTTAACATTCAGCCCTATTGGAAATAATATGAGAGACAAAAGTTGTCTTCTGTACTTAATCAGGGAGATTAATTGTTGAGTTCTCAGATGATACTGTACATGTCTAGGTATAGTCAGCTTGGAAGGAAAATTAATTAAGCCTGTAGATGAGCTGTTATCTTAACTGATATGTCATAATATTAATAAATGCTTACTTAGTGGAAACTGTCCACAACTTTTGAAAGAATCCAAAACGGTCCCCTAACCCAAAGATGGAAAAGCTGATTCCATCCAACTGCGGGTTTGTTCAGAAGCTGGCAAGCTGGAAGACATGTCAGAAGTTTGTTTCCAATATATTTCTTTCTTATTTGGAACCAATGGTTCGACAATATTAAATATTGATAATATAAAAAGTAATCTTTTTAGAGTGGTTCTCAAACTGGGGGGTGGGCCAACATAAGGGGGCTTAGAGCCACTGCAGGGGGTGCATGGATGTTGAGCAGACCTTGAGTAGAACTGTTTTTGGCTTCTGAAGGTGGGTGTAACAGAAACTGTTCTAGAAGGAGCCAACTGTTCACAATGGGTGATTCTTTGTAAACATAAATGTTTCAGTATGTCAAGTCCCACATGGCACTACCTTGGATCCTCTTGCATTTTCTGTTCTCAACATAAAGTATCTTCAAATGCTGGTATATTTACTGTATGTATGTGAATGACTAAACTTTGTTGCAGTACATTCCAAGATATGAATAAATAGTCCCACATTTAATTTAATAAAAGGCAGGAGTAAACAGAAAAGTCTCAAATTTTGACTCTGGGAACAGAAAGCAGACCCAGATGATCTGAGAAGTCTTGTGGTTCGTAACCTAGTAGCAGATCAGAAATGCATTTTGGCTGCCCTATACTATTCAATGCTTTATAAACCAACAGTAGTATTTTAAATTAAATTCTTTAAAATGAAATGTTATGTTGCAGGACAGACAATCATGGCCGACTAGGCCACAGTTATTTATGTCTAAGGTCATTTCTACTAATTCACCATCACCTTAACAATAAAACTTTGTTTAGATTTTAAAAAGGTCATATTATGCTTTTTAGCTTTTTCCCTCTCCTTTTTTGTGCATGTAACAGGTTTGCAAAGTGAAAAAGCCTAAAGTCCAGCCCAAAGGGAGTTCCTATCTCCCACTGAAAACACTGCTCTGAACCCTGTGACGTCACAGGGATGAAGGCAAAATGCGCCTCATTTAACGATCGCCAAGCTGCTCTTCCAACATGCCCTCAAAAACACAGGTGGAAAAACAGTGAGCTGCAGCACACAGCTCTCCTCTCCCTTCCAAACACTAGCTACCCTCCAGGCAGTCAGTGGACAGGAAGTTGTTCCTGTGATGTAGAGACAGAGCTCAGTTAAAACTTTATGGATGAAAGATACTTTTGTTACAGGTTAATAACTCACCACTCTGAAACTCTTGCTCCAGTCTATGTTGCCAAGCTGGTCGGCAACATGTACAGCTGAAACAAAGCCGTGTTTACTGGCTTCTCAGGACCCGACCTACTCTGCTTCTGATTGGCTAGTAGTCCTTAACTAGGAACTGCGCATGTGCAACTCCCAACAAAGATCTTGGAGAGGTGAGATGTATCACTCCATAGCTAAAACAAAGCCTTCAACACAGGGTGAAAAGAGGAGCTGCAGCAATGTGCAGTATGAGAAAAATATGGTGTTTTTTGAAAATTAAACCATGTAAACCTGTTCTGGTACAACTCCTAAATAAGATTTTGAACCTGAAAATGAGCATAATACCACCTCTTTAACAAGTTATAGATGGAATTCTACTTGCAACACACCCACAAACTATATGATGACGTCAGTTGTCAAAAAGAGGTAATCACCTGGTCATCCAATAGGAAGGAACACCATCAACGAAGAGAATGCCTGACTGGATATCAATGAGGCATAAAGGGAAAAAAGAAAGGTGTAACCCAACACTGATGTTCTCCTCTATCCGGCCTAATTGATTTTTAAAAAGACTATTGTTGATATCAAATGAGCACATCGCAGCGGAGCTATTGATATTTTGACACCACACAACAGGAAATCTTTATCTGCGTGCTACTCTGACCCCGCACTAATAGGTGGGGTTTAACCTCTGGTGAATGACAAATCCCAACGTCTCCTCTTCCTATTCTCTCTCTGGTCCTCATGGAAAACACAGGCCAGATGCTGGAGTTATGTTAATGTTGGAAGAGATACAGTTCTGTGTTCTATGTTTACACGTAGCTACTACATACAATACACATTTACAATATTACAGAGCCAGAAAGGTATCAAAGGTAACGTTTTTGATCACTTATATGCACACATTTGTATTTTGTTTCCTGAAATTAATCCCACAATTCAAGTCAATACTAAATACATAGCCCAATTTCACAATTTCACAAAGCACAAATTTGCCTCAGGGGGCTTTCCGATCTGTACAGACATGCTCCACCCTCGATTCACATAAGAAAAAACTCCCTTACAGTAATAATCTGTACATGTCACATAGTTTGTGGTTTGGTTTGAGCAGCTTTCGTTAATTTAGTAATTTGATTCAATGTCATTTAAAAAAACACTGATTAATGCAGCTAGGTGGAATCTTGGTCTTGTTCCAGTCTTTTCTCTAGATTTTTGCTGTGAAGATATACATATTCTAAACCATAAACTAGATTTTCTTAAGCAAGTCTCTACACATTTCTAAAAAAAGTCTGCTAAGACTCATTTAAGGTTTTTAGAGATTGAGAGTTTCAAACGTACTAAATCACAAAAAGAATTCTGTTAGAAATATATTTCAGATACATTTCAGAGTTCTTACAAAATAGTTATATCCATCTTATTGGCTTACTTAACACATCTGAACCTCATATCACTAAACCATCAATTCAGTGCACTCATTGTTACCCTGCTAATTTATTATCTCATAACTTTGATTATCAATGTTCATGTTTCTTTAGTTATTTTGGTAAAGTCAAAAATTTGCATTTATTAATTCTACCCAGCTTTCACATTAATGACACTCAGGTCAGTTATAATGCTGGCTGATAAAGGGCCCCAATCTAACAACAAGCAAGCACTGATTGCGCCTCCTTTTCTTTTTCTTGTCTCTCTCTCCATGATCTTCCATGCAGCACCCCTGGGTCCCTGGAGTCCGGCAGGCTTGGCTCAGCGGCAGATAGACATTTCTGGGATAGGCATCTACTGCTCAGGACCACGCAATCATTTCCATTTTACCCTCTGTTGCACAGGCAAGATAAGACACCTGCGTAGCCCCGCTAATCAGATGAGCTTCAACAGAACTTTATCATTGACATTTACCACTGTTTACCCAACTAATTTCTCTTAACTGCACTGCTGAACTTTTATCTACAAAATACATACACCACCAGAAAAGAGCAAGAAGCAAACATGCAAATTCACAAATATGCGAAGAAAGATAAAATAAGGTGGAAAAAACTAAAAGCTTTTTTTTTTTCCTGTTCAGAGGACGAAGGGGGTGAAAACAGAACAAGTGACAGGGCTACTGTTGATGAGATGAGCTCTCCTCTTCCTCTCCTCAATGAGGACAAACAAATGCAAAGAATACTGACATTCACATGCAAAAACTTCATTTTAGAGTTCAATCACCAGACACAGTTTTTTTTTTATATTGCTGATAAGAAAAAAAAAAAACGCGTTGCATGCATGTGAGAAAGAAAGTCCAGCATTATCCAACCAGTCACGAGACAGAGGGAGGGAAATCATGTGAATTTAAAATGATGTGAACCAGCTTCAGCAGTGAACGATAGAACTGGCAAGTCTGTATGTATGTGTACACACAGAAATGACAATATGCCTGTAAAATCCCTGATTTGTGTGTCAAATATGATTGAATTTTTTCTTCTGTTCACTCACTTTGCATTTTGTTAATTGATAAATATAATCTATTTACATGTCTATATTTCAAAGTATTCTGAGTTCATAGCATTTTTCTACACTTGCCTAAAACTTGTCAAACACATGTCAAGATAAAGATACTCACTTGATTTGACTGAATCAGACTATATTTAGGTAGATTTATCCAAACCAATCCTTCAAGAAAGTGTTAGGAATTTTACAAGCAGGACAAAATCAATTAAAATAAAAATCTATATTCTCTGTCTTTCTGTTTAGAAGGAAACAGTCTAAAACTTTCCGATATTCAGTTTCAAAGCAAAACAACACTGTCTGGAGAGAAATGACTCGAGGGGAAGGAAGGAATTCTTGGGAGTAATTCTAATGCGAAACTGCGTGTGCATGAGTGTGTGTGTGAGATGGCACGCACTTCACAAGCACAGCCGCTCCCTTATTCACACTCCTACCTTCCTCTCTCCCAGCCTTCCCTCTCTCCTCTGTAGCCTGTCACAAATTGAAAGTGGAGACCTTCCAGAAACTATCCCTGATAATCACACATAAATTAATTAGAAAATGTTTCTTGACATTCTACGCACAGATGGGGAGAGGAAAAAAGACTGAGGCAAAGCCACAAAATTAATTGTACGGTATGTGACTCCGATAATTAATTCAATCATTAATTCCTGTCTGCTTTAACAACTCCTTCTGGCTCCCGCGAAAAAGGACATTTCAATCAGGCTGGTATCGGCAGCGCGGACCGGGGAAGGAGACATGGAAAAGTTAAAGAGTGATAGACTTGCTCGACACACTCAGGGTCATTTAGAGGTTCATCAATTAAACAGACAAGAGTGAGAAGAGAGCAGAGAGTGAAGCGAACAAACACAAGGAACATAAGAAGGTCTGTAAAACACAGAGATTCTCCTCAGTACTCAGTGTCCATATCTAGAAAGAGTGCACAAATACCGCTCACTAAAGCATCTTCCTGTAATAAATCTGTTTAATGAATTTAGAGAATCTTTAATGAGGAAACTGTAAAGAGTTTATGATTCAGCTTCATCTATTTGTGTTCCATCCTACAACACAGTAAGGTTTATATCTCCCGATTGAATGAAGGAAACTGAAGGCTGCAATGCTGTTCTGAATAATAAAAAAAAAAAAGCATTTTCTGCATCAACTAAAAGCAATAAAATTAATTTAACTACAATACACAACAAGTTTTGGTTTTTACTAACCCTTATCTAACTCTTTACAGTTCTTTTAAGTATTTATAGTCCGTTTGTAAAAGCTGGAGGGTTAATTTAGAATCAAAGTTCCTGGATAGAAGTGGAAAAAAACTCCATGTGGAGTACTGTAGAGCATGCTGTTAACAGTTGATTTCATAACCAATATTACTTCAGCACATTGGCAAAATACTTTTCTATCGCTGCTGTACACACAAATCCCCTTAAGAATTGGGGAAACAAGTGATTGTTGTCTAATAAAGGAAGGAAACTGGTGAGTGAGAGATACTGCAGAGGACATAGAGAGAAATAGACAGAACATGATAAGACAGATATTATGAGGATGAGGAAATGAGAAGAAAGCAAGATACTACACTTCTATACTTACATGGCTCTACCATCCTCACAATGACAACAAAATACGAAAAACATAAGATTTTGTTGGTCCTCACTGCCACAATGAATCAGTTTAGGGCCAGGGCTTCACTTAGAGCAAAAGTGAGACATTTTAACACTAACACCCCAAATGATAGCTCAAAGTGAGTTTTAAAATGTTTGGACAATGTTTGGCTATATTGTGCTTCATTGTTACACAAATAGTCAGTGGTGGTGTCTATATTAATGTGAATTGCTGAATATTAAATGTTCTTCTGCAATTTTCTGTACTGGTTCTTGTGTGTACTGAAGTAGCGTGTCACATGACATGATTAACCGACATTATAGAGTACATTATTACTTTATTCTCTAATATGCACATTTAAAGAGGTTACTTTTTCAAACAAAAGACACAAAAGAGGAGTGATGAGTAAATCATGCCTGCATGTGTGCTGACTCAGCAGGGATTATGAGAAAACTTAATGAATTTGAATTCCCACCTTAATTTTGTGTTTTTCAAAATTGATGCAAAAAGGCAGAAATTGGTACAGAAAGGTTCACCAGAATGTTGTGGGAGTGGAGCACACGTCCCCTCACTTAATAGGTGTCCCCTCCAATGTTGACACGAAACCTACGCCTTTGATTATAACAATTTTAATGATCTATTAACTCCACTGTTATAGTGTAACCATTGTCTCTGCTTCTCACTGCAGGAGGTCTTATGTTGTTTTCCAGTTTTATTCCCTCATGGTGAATATCAGGTACTCAACTGTCTGTGCCATCTGTGTGTGTTATTTATTTCTTGTGAAGTGGGTGTTTGTGCTTGTGGGCACAGAACGGACCCAATGGGGCATGGACCAAAGCCTGCTTTGCCCTCATCCCACGAGCAATAGAGAATAATAGAAAAATAGAGACGCCTATACCAAATAGCACGTTAATTATATGCCATACCACCTGAAAACTTCTTGACAAACTATTATTTACAGCTGCTGGGAGGCACTCAGATCATGTGTCCACTATGCAGTCTAATATCTATCTAATTGATAAAATTACTTATTTAACTAAATAAAATTCCTTTAGCACATAAATGACACGCCTTTAATTAATATTTGTTATTGTATATTCCTAATACGTTTCATTAAGCAGGTGTGTGATATTATTCAGCTGGAATGCAAACAAAAAATTGAGGAGTACCCCCGCTGGGAAACCAGATCATCAAGTACAGACATATTAAACATCAGTTCACTTCAGAATCTGTTTAAATAAACATTATTATTAGGACTTAAATCATATTTGATAGCTTTAGTATCATTAACATCACATGTTAATCATAGTTTTACCATGAGTTTATTATATCTCTCCCAGCCAGAGTATCAGTATGATCAATATAATATACAGTGGGGAGAATTTGATATTTGATACACTGCTGATTTTGCAGGTTTTCCTACTTACAAAGCATGTAGAGGTCTGTAATTTTTTTCATAGGTACACTTCAACTGTGAGAGACGGAATCTAAAACAAAAATCCAGAAAATCACATTATATGATTTTTAAATAATTAATTTACATTTTTACTCAAAAGTTCCAACTGTATCTAGATCGAACACCCGAAGTTACTTCAGCAGTAGCTTTTTTAATATTGCAGCAGTGCAATTTTACCATTATGGGAAAGGGTTGGTCAATGAGCACCCAGACAAGTAATACAAATGTGCCAAAGTGCATTTTTATGTGAGAGGAGGGATTGGAGGATGTGGTGAGGTGGCTGCAGGAGAAGCTGTGAATCTGATAGGTTGGTAATCAGAGTGCCAATGTCCAGTCCCACCACCAGCGCCAGGCCTGCCATGGGCTCACACACTGGGTGCATGGGAGCTGCTGGGCTGATAGCAAGCGGACAGCACAGAGAAATGTTCTTTTAGATTAGGGCCTTGTGCCTATCAATCATCAGGGACGGGGGAGGGGAGTGACACCTCACAGACAGGCTGGAGAGAGGAGATGGTAGAGGAGTGTGTGACAGAGTGTGTGTCAGTCACAATATGTGGTGCAGATCAAGTGTGGGTGATGGATGCAGAGGGCGATGCTGGCCTCGAGTGCTCGTCATGAGCTGCTACTTGCAGGTTACAAGTCACAACTTTTCACTGCACACATGTTGTTTTTAGCTTGCTCTCATTCTATATGAGCTACCTTGTGCTGCAGTAAAAGAGAGAAAAAATGGTCATAAGGCACGCAACTGATAAACAGATTTCTTATGTATTATAAAGCACTCCATATAAACAAATGTATTTACATGCTCGAACGTCACACTCCTTTTGCTTGATGAGATGAGATTTGATTGCTTCAAACATGTTAAAGAAAAACCTGCTAGTGGTTAGTAGTTGTACTTTATCTTTATTAATGCTAAAACGAGTAATTAATTATTGGGACTCAGTCGATGGAAAAGGAATTAGCAGATATTGTGACATCTGATTGATTGTTGATTGTTCAAAAGTTAATAATCAAAAAAACAGTGAAATATTTTGTAATTCCACCATCTGAAATGTGAGGATTTGTTGATTTTGTCATAGTTTTATATTGACTATCTGGACAATTAATTAATGAAAACTTTTTTCTTTTTTTTTTTTAAATCAACAGAAAGTAATGGTTGGTTGCAGCCTAATCCGCAACATCAGTTACTTAGCTAACTAACAGCAAACTACATGTTTTCATTGTACATAACCGGAGTGAAATTTCGGCTGGGTGAACTGACGCAGGAGAAGGAACAGAGGAAATAGTACCAAAGATTGGACTTCTCAGTTTGGGTTTTGATCCATGCCAGATTACAACAGTTAACCACAATTATTTAACATTCCACGTGTAAACCAGTTTTAGCCAGGATTAAACCAGATTAGACTAAAAATAGCTGGACTGGGTGAGCAAACAACAGAAATAACTGACCACCATCCACGCTGATCTTTCTTTTCTTTCACGTTTGTCTCTTTTCCCTCTGCATACCCTACACTGGACCTGCATGATGGCAACAAGTGAAATGGACTAGGAAAACTGGGATTGATTGGATGCAGTCGTATTTTATGTTATTCCATAAAGTCTAACATGCATTCATGCTGACCCACATACAAAACTTTTTCCTGGGGTGTGTGTTCATGGGACAAAAACAAGCTTCTGCTAAGTTCATTTCAAACTCCAGACTGTAATCTGAGGTATGTCAGCCTCACTGACAAGACAAGCCCTGGGGACACATGACAACCAATCATCATCCCAAAGCATTTTGATTGACAGGTGGAATTGACGGGGTGCTAGCAGGGACACCCCCCTCCTAAGAGACACGGGAGTCTGCTGGCTGGAGATATGGAGGAAGGTTACAGAGAAGACAGAGAGTGAGAGTACAGTACGTCTAAGTAAGTAAGAGATGGATGGATGTGGGTCAGCCCTGCTCTAAAGGAGCTCACAGTTAATGTGTGGCATTGGGTTGTAATTGTACTACACAGATGAATATGAGGGCTTAGATGTGATCAATAATAAGAATTTGTTATTCACGGTCGTTCAATTTCATTTTTAATAATGCCATTTCTGAACACAGTTGTCTTGTCATTAACCTTACCCTCCCATCCTAACCTCACCTGACACCATCACAAACCCTTTCCTCTCCTCAGTCCTTCATCTCATCCGTCTTCACGGTCACAGCCGGTTTAAGCCTGTTTGACTTTGTCACTTTTTAAAGGACAATTCTAGTTTATCGCATCTTGGCTCTTAATTTGGTTGTTTTGGCCTTTGTTCAGATTTTTTTGATGTAATTGCAGAGATGAAGGAAAGCAGCTACATCGCTAAAAATAAGTCATAAGGGGCAAGAAAAAGTTTTGAACAAACCTCTGGGTTTCAGAGCGCTTCAAACTAAGTGTTTGAAGCATCAAGACATTCTGAAAGTGTTCTCCCCCAAACCAAACCTGTTAAGATTTGAGTACTTGCCCACAGAGCCAACAGTCATTTCTTCATATTATATCTCCCTCATCCTTCTATGTTTTAACCATACCCACTTTCTAGGGCTGGATGATACGGCAAAAAATGTTATCACGATAAAAAAAGTTTCATATCTTTCTATATCAATAATTGTCAGGATAAGTATCAAATCTTTATTTCTTTCCAGTTTAAAGGCTGATTTCAACACTTGAGGCCAAACAGTGGATCACTTCACAAATCTGAGGTAGAACATTCAATATAAAAATTAAGTCCTAATTCGTTTTTGATTAACGTGAATAAAATCAAACATTTATTGAATATTTATTGAACATTTAGTATATTGTTATTGAAAAAAATTATATCGCGATATTTATTATTGTTTTATTGTCTAGCCCTAGCACTTTCCAGTCCCTCTAATTTCACTATCTGAACTGCACATCTGAAAATGTCTCACCCCTCATCTCTCACTCTCATTGATCCTTAAACCTTTACACCTCTGTCACCCTTCATTAGTCATCTCTGCACTCTAAACTCAATATTGTACTTCTCTATTCCAAACCACTTCTCCTGGTCTTCCCCTCTCTCAACTTCTTCTCACATGTCCCTTTATTCTTTCCCTTCCTCCCTCATGTCACTCTCTTTCTCTCCTTCTTAAGCCCTTTCTAACCCTTTATCCCCCTATCCCAAAGTTCACCCCCTTTAACCTCGACCAGTCTGGTGATAACATCTCCTCTCAGTGCTGGGAGTTAACCGTCTATGGTCCTGGTTTACCAGATAACACATGAGCGCAACACCAAGATATTCAAGCTTTAACACTGGCAAACACAAACTTTAGAAAATGTGAGTAGATTTTTGTATTTAATGTTTCCTTAAAATGCAGAACCTACGTATTGTGATTATATATTAGCTACTAAGTTTGGTTTGGAAATAATGATGATACAGTCATGGCCAGCTATGTAACCAGCTATGAGGTCACTGATGTACGGACCTCTGTAATTATTTTCTATTATATGATTTTCTTTATTCAATTTTTTTTTTTTTAAATGTATAAAAAAATTTCTAAGAATTTAGATTTTTTCAAAATAATCAGCACTATATAACAGTTAAGTCAGGAGTTAAAAAAACATGCTCCGTATTTGTATAGCGACTTTCTAGTCTTTTCAACCACTCAAAGATCTTTTACATTACATCTGCATTCACCATTCACACACATTCATTCAGCCTAAGTGCTCAAACAACAACCAACATTCACACACATCCATTCAGCCTAAGTGCTCAAACAACAACTAACATTCACACACATTCATTCAGCCTAAGTGCTCAAACAACAACTAACATTCACACACATTCATTCAGCCTTAGTGCTCAAACAACAACTAACATTCACACACGTTCATTCAGCCTAAGTGCTCAAACTACAACTAACATTCACACACATTCATTCATACACTGGTGGAACAGCCACCAGAGGCAATTCGGTATCTTGCCCAAGGACACTTCGACATGCAGCCTGGAAGAGCCAGGGATTGAACCGCGACCTTCCGATTAACGGGCAACCTGCTCTACAGCCACAGCCACCCAATCTGGTCTTTCCAACTACTCTACTACTCAGATGTACTGTGTGTTGTGAACAAAGGTTGGCATCATCTTGCCAGCAGAATTATGGGACATATATGTAGTAAGTTGCACTCAATAAATTTACTCATACAGTAAGGTCTTGTCATTCTTCTCATTCCGTGGGTGAGGGGGCTGTAACCTACATAAATGCACACATACTCACCACCGTGTGTGAATACAGGTTGCTCTTTCAAAGCACACATGAGTGGCCTTACCAATATGCATGATACAAATGCTCTTAGATCATTTAATAACAACACAGAATGGCAATAATAATAATAATAATAATAATAATAATAATAATAATAATAATCCTTATTTGTAGAGCACTTTTCAAAAACAAGTTACAAAGTGCTTTAACAAGTGTAAAGAATAATACAAAAAAAAAATAAGAGCATGAAAATTTAATATAAAATTAGTAAAATACAATAAAATAAAAGTAAAGTCAAATAAGATCGGGAAAAGCTCTCCTATAAAAGTATGTTTTAAGAAGGGACTTAAAAGAGTTCACTGACTCAGCCGACCTGATTTCCTCGGGCAGGCTGTTCCAGAGCCTCGGGGCCCTGACAGCAAACGCTCTGTCCCCTTTAGTTTTCAGTCGAGACTCTGGAACAGACAACAGACCTCTGCCCGAGGATCTCAAGGTACGTGCTGCTGCGTATGGGACTAAAAGGTCAGAAATATAACAAGGCGAGAGGCCATGAAGAGCTTTAAAAGTGTTCAATAGAATTTTAAAGTCAATTCTAAAACAATAAGGAGGGCACTCCAGTTATATGGCCTATCTCTCAAAGCAAGATTGGTCCGTGCCATAAATGATAGGCCTATAGCCTTCCATAGACTGTATTCCACCTGACCTCACTCAAAACAAGTAAGAGTTCCACCGCAGGAACAGAAGCAGTAGCTATTAATGCTATTAACAGTAGCAAACTATTAATGTCTTTGTTTTCAAAACGTGTCCAAATGTCCAAACTCACAAGCGCACACAGAATCAATTAGGAGATTCTGCTCTGACATTTTCAGTGGCAAAAATATTCACAGTAAGGAACAGGCTTTATTATTATTATTATTATTATAAAGTTACACAGCAGCCTACCTTGCTGCAGTCCCACTTTCTGTTTTCAAAGTGTCTTGTGAGGTATCGCATCAGGGCATATATCTTTTCTCCAAACTAAATGTGTGTGCATGTATGAGAAAGAGCGAGCATATAAGGTCTTGTCTTTTCAACAATTTTGTACAAATTCATTCAGTCTGCAGATTTCTTTTCAGTTTTTTGGGTATAGCCACCAACAGCTAACTGATCAATTAATGCTAATTCATTGTTTGTGTCCCTATTGTGACATAATCAAGGGTAATACGTTCTCAATTTTACTTATATAGCACCAAATCATAACAGAAGTTACCTCACTGCACTTTTCATATAGAGCAGGTCTTTGTAATATTATTTACATAGACCCAACAGTGCCCACCACGAGCAAGCAGTTGGCACCAGTGGCAAGGAAAAACTCCCTTTAAACAGGTAGAAATCTCGAGTAGAACCTAGACTCAATCATATATACTGTATGTATTAATCTAATGCCTTTGTTCTACTACATTATGTCATGACAGTGGAACTTCTACATTATTGCTTATTGTTTGGCTGAACTTGAGTAATGACTATAGAACACAGGTAATTTAGGGCAATGCCCCTCATGACCCATGAATACAGTGCAAAAATCTGCTGTATGTTAGAGGAAAGAAAAATCCTAAAAATCTATTGAACACACTGGTTGCCAATCAATGATTAAAATAAAATTAAAAATAAAACAGTGTCCTGTATTTATGGAACAGTACTATTTTAGAGATATTAGGTTTTGGAGGTCATGGATTCGTATAAATACAAATAGATGAGCAAACCAGCAGCTATGCAGAAAACTGGAAGCTTTTACACAAACATCCTATCCTTCAGTCGCTACATTCAGCCATCCATGACTAGATGGATCAAACTGAGAAACAAAGGTCTTCATATGGACGAAGTGATAAGGAGCACAGTGCTGTCCCTGATGATTTCAATGGGGGAAAAGTTGCCATGCACAGTAAGCATGTGTGACACCAGTAACAAATAAATTAGACTGTCAGCAGTTATAATATGCATATAGTGTGCCTTCATGCTCCATTATAATTAACTACTGCATGATAACCCAACACCCACCCACTACACAACACCCACACACATCCACACCGTGCCTGGTAAATAATAATAACCATTATTACGCCTGCCATTATAATGCTTTATTTGAGGTAATTTAAATAACTCTGTTAGGAGAAGGAGCGCTGGGTAAGCAGGAAAACACTCTCCTCGCTCGGCTGGCTTCCCGAGACCCCTGGAGTAGACAAGTTTTCAGAGGGTGTGATTGGGCAGCCCAAAGAGGACCTTCTTTACCATCCATGTCACACTAGAAGGCTGGAAAGAGAACAGACCTGGGCAATTCTTCTATGGGGTAGAATATCCCAGGGTGCTCTACAACTATCAATGCACTTATCAGAGTTTTTACGGCTGCTGGGAAGCATGAACACTAGCCTAATATACATAAGGCTAAAAATCATAGTAGCAAATGATTGTAAATAACACATAAATATGCTTTTTAGTTACAAAATCAAAAGCTTAATGCAATAAAACATATTACAAAAAAATCCAAAGAACATAAAAGCTGCTCCCTGATTTAAAACACATCAGTTAAAAAAGTAAAACTAGTTTAACACTGCAAACAGAACAGTGGCGCTGAAACGATTAGTCGATAACACTAATTCATTAGTTGATTAAATACTTGATTAATGTTTAATTGTTTAAAACTGCTTTTCTTTGTTTTCAGTGATAGTAAAAACTGAATATCATTCGGTTTTGGACTGAAGAAGTCTCCTGGAGCTTTGGGAAACTAACTAATGGTCATTTTTCACTATTTTGTTACATTTTTATAGACCAAACAGAAAATAATCACAATATTAACAGATATAATTGTTCGCTGCTGTTTTCTTGATTACTTGTTTGGTCTTCATTTGTCAAAACATATTGACATATTATTTCTTAACATCCAAGCTGATCAAGTTCCATTCGAAGAGCTTACTTTGTCCAACCAAAAACTATAAATTATAAAGTTACTATCACATCACAAGACAAAGAAAAAGCACAAGACCCTCAGAGCACACTCACTTTTTTACACTGAACTCAGCATGATGGTGGATCTATAACAGTTTGTCTAATACGTGGGGGAGACTCGCCAATGAATAGAGCATGAGCACCCTAGGGTACATGTATTGCTTTGTCCTGATGTTTCCAAGATGCCATCACACATTACTTTCCCATCCCAGTCAGCAAATATACAGTATATTACAATATTATTACATAATGTACTATGATATAATATAATATATATTTATACATTTACTCATTTGGCAGACGCTTTTCTCCAAAGCAACTTACATTTGAGGAACAACATACAAGCATCAACAGAGCATCAAATACAGATCTACAACTGACAATACATACTAGTAAAAGCAGCAATAAGTACTACTAAGAGCTCATAGTTCATATCACATCAATGGGGTAGATACCTAGGGAAGGAAGTAAGAGTTAACAAAAAGTGCAATCAAAACAAAAAAGTGCAATCAATACAAGATCATTGTAGGGGATAGAGGAAGAAGAGCACAGGAAGTGCATGTTAGAGGAGTTGGAGGTCTTATAAGAGGAAGTGTTCTCGGAAGAGATGAGTCTTCAAGAGCTTCTTGAAGTTAGATAGGGACGCCGCTGCTGTGATGGCGTGTGGTAGCTCGTTCCACCATTGTGGTGTCACAGATGAGAACAGGGACTGGGATTGCTTTGTGTGAAGGTTTGGCAGAGCAAGGCGGCGTTCGTTGGAGGAGCGTAGCGGCCGAGAAGGAACGTAAGTTTGTATTTAGATGGGTGCAGACCCAGTAGTCACTCTGTATGCAAGCATTAGTGACTTGAATTTGATTCTGGAGGCCACGGGGAGCCAGTGGAGGTCACTGAGTAATGGAGTGACATGAGTCCTTTTGGGCTGATCAAAAACCAGACGCGCTGCTGCGTTCTGAACCATTTGTAAGGGTTTCACCGCACAAGCTGGGAGACCTGCTAGGAGGGCATTGCAATAGTCGATGCGAGAGATAACCATGGCCTGTACAAGAAGCTGGGTGGCGTACTGAGTGAGGTAGGGCCTGATTTTCCTTATGTTGTATAGAGCAAAGCGGCACGACTGAGAGACAGCAGCAACATGGTCTGAAAAGAACAGCTGGTCATCATGACACCCAAGTTTCTCACCACCTTAATTTATATTAATAATATTACGGTCTAGAACTCCTCTCTGTGAAAAGTGCCCTGAGATAGCTTCTGTTATGATTACACGGTATATAAAAAAATTTAAGTCAATATAAACAGCACTGAACCTTGCTCAGGAGGTCCTGTAGACCTGAAGGTTTTCCTTCACTAAGGATCTGTTTTGGCTAATTCATATTAACAAATTGGTGGAAGTTTTTTTGTCCAGCGCCTTGGATATGAAGTACTTTCACCATTTAGTGATGGCCACTGACAATGGATTTATACACAGTACTGGAAGGAGAGAATGTGTGGGGGCCGCAAGCCAGCCAGCAAATGACAAGGGATTACTGTGACACCCATTTGCATATCAAGAATTTTAAGCAGCGAGAGAGAAAATATCGAACCCTCCAGCCTGCAAGGTCATTCAAAAGATAGTTGTTTTTTTTCTTCTCTTCATAATTTATTTTGCATAAAATGCAGTATGGACACACTGTAGATTAAAAAGGTGGCTTTAGCATATCATGCCATCCCTGATAGGGAGCAGCTCCCACCTAGACTTCTCGTAGACACCATGCCGCCACCACCACACCCGCATCAAACTGAGGACACACACACAAAGACACATCATCTTGATTGTTTTAAGACGAACTACACATTGGAGAAAAGAAACTGAAAATTGCTGAAGCCTCTAATCCATTCCAAGTTTATCATCTCTTTAATTTTAATGGGGTTTTTTTTCATATCAATAGAGGCCACAAAGCCAGTATTTTGATAGTTGCTGTTGGCAAAAACGGTACCCCCCACCCCCCCCAAAGAAAGGGGGAGGGAGGGGGGTATCATCTGTGACTAAGGAATTTATTCAGATTGACACATATACAACTCATAACACACTGAGGAGAAAGTGTCAAATATGTGGACTAAAAAGTTGTGTTCAGTAATGAATTGTATTATCTCTAAATAGGAAGAAAAACTGGCAGGATGAATCAAAATGTTCTGTTGTTGTTTTCTCTGTTTTATGTTAATATCAGTCAGTCTGAACACAAGTAATGACTGCGACAAAGAATTATTTGAATAAATTATTTGAATAAATTAAGATATTGTTATCATAAGGTTAGAACACAAATTATGCACGGAAAGGGAAATTAAAAATGTTATATCTAGGAATGATTGTATTTCTAACTGGAAGTAATCTTTTTTTTTCACTTTTGAAATATAATTAGTAGATTAATATTCAAATATTAATGAATATACATACACGGGACAATGCATGACATTTCGAAATAAAAGATTTTCACATATATGATGTGGTCTACCAAGTGTCGGTGCTGGTGAAGAGATAGAAAAGAAGAGGAAGGAAAGAGGAAGACATGTTGACAGGGTGTAGAAGTACGCTGAAAAAAGATGAGGAGAAAAAGAATGGATTGTCAATGTGGACAAAAGAGGATCCACAGTACGACTAATTGTGAAACACAAATGTACTGTATGACTGTAAACACAGAACTGTTCTTTCTTTAAAGGAACTAACATGGAGACACTTGGAAGCAGTCTTGCTCTATCTATACCTGCTCTATATGACAAGCAAGCGCACTGAGAGACAACTTTTATTTTATTAAATTAACTGAATTGTGTATGTATATATATGTGTATGTGTATATATATATATATAAAATAAAGGTATGAATGTATCTTATTGAGCTGCTGAAGCGATCTGAAAATATTAATTTATTGAGTGATTCAATCCTTTGTCAGAAAATTTACAGGCAAGTAATTTTATAATCATTTATTGTGTCAGTAATTTTCAAGCAAAAAGGTAATGTGAGGATGTGAGGCTTTTGCAAATTCACAATGGGCTCTGAGAAATTATAACGACCATTTTGGAATACTTTTATATTTAGTAGACAAAACAATTAATCAATTCATCAAGAAAATATGCTGCATATCATCAGTGATTCTCATTTCTACAATCATCATCTCATCAATTATCAATTATTGATCAGTAAAATCAAAAAATGGTGATCAGAAGTTTCCAAATTCTATTTTGCTTATTTTGTCCAACTGATAGCTCATACTAAATTATATAAAGAGAAAAATGTAGCAAACTCTCACATTTGAAACCAGCAAATGTTACAATAAACAATAAATTATTGTTGATCTATATATTCTGCAAATCAACTAACTGCTTACGTGCAGAACTGTTATTAAATATAAGTGTTAAGAGCCAAGTGATGACTGACATATCAGCTTAAGAGTGATGTTGGTTCAAACCTTTCAAAGTGATCTTTAAATCTCTTTAAAAATTTTAAATTAAGTTTGCACTTTATTGTAACACTAAAAACAAAATTTCAGTGGGGCATGGTCAACTAAAGAAGCTGAGTGCACGTGCTCAGCGTCATATCCAGAACTTGTCTTTGGGAAATAGACATATGAGCGCTGCCAGCATTGCAGCAGAGGCTGAAGGGGTGGGGGGTCAGCCTGTAAGTGCTCAGACCATACACCGCACACTGCATCAAATAGGTCTGCATGACTGTCGTCCCAGAAGGAAGCCTCTTCTAAAGATGATGCACAAGAAAGCCTGCAAACAGTTTGCTTAAGACAAGCAGGCTGAGGACATGGATTACTGGAACCATGTCCTGTGGTCTGATGGGACCAAGATAAACTTATTTGGTTCAGATGGGGTCAAGCATGTGTGGCGGCAACCAGGTGAGGAGTACAGAGACAAGTGTGGGAGAGTCCTGGTCTGGGGCTGCATGAGTGCTGCCGGCTCTGGGGAGCTACAGTTCATCGAGGGAACCATGAATGCCAACATGTCCTGTGACATACTGAAGCAGAGCAGGATCCCCTCTCTTCAGAGATTGGCCCCAAACACACCTCCAAGACGACCACTGCCTCGCTAAAGAAGCTGAGGGTGAAGGCTACTGAACCCTATTGAGAATCTGTGGGGCTCCTCAAACAGAAGGTGGAGGAGCACAAGGTCTCTAACGTCCACCAGCTCTGTGATGTCGTCATGGAGGAGTGGAAGAGGACTCCAGTGGCAACCTGTGAAGCTCTGGTGAATTCCATGCCCAAGAGGGTTAAGGCAGTGCTGGAAAATAATAAATATTGACACTTTTGGCCCAATTTGGACATTTTCACTTAGAGGGGTACTCCCTTTTGTTGCCAGCGGTTTAGACATTAATGGCTGTGTGATGTGTTCTTTTGAGGGGACAGCAAATTTACACTGTTATACAAGCTGGACATTGGAACCACCATTGTATGTCATTTCTTCAGTGTTGTCACATAAAAAAGATATAATAAAATATGTACAAAAATGTGAAGGGTGTATTCACTTTTGTGAGATACTGTATATCGCAACAAGAAGGTAAAATGAGAGCGCCGTTTTTCTCAGGCGACAGAACAAACCCTGCCCATACTGCAATACTGCCACATTGCAAGGGCTAAGGCTTGGCAAAAAACTGCAGACAGACTAAATGGATAAATTATACAAGCCTCCTTTTTGTTTTATTTGTATAGATACAATAAGACTGTGGCTATACTATTAGTAGGCGATAATATCAGAAGTATGTTTAAAATGATGGTGTAGGCTAACTGACATAACTATAATGTATTTACTGTTAGCTTAATTCAGGGAGATATGTGAAGCATTGGCCTATATTGATTCTTCTGTAACATCTCAACAGGAGCCATCTCAATAGCCATGAAAGAACATGGCAACAAGTGAAAGTGAAGTAGGCTACAAAAACCTTTTCCAGAGTGATAAGTAACCTAATGAAATGTGAAATGCATGTGTTCAAATTGTTGTTGGATAGATGCCACTGCTACCTGCTGAGGAGCTGGTGTTCAGTAGGGGTGGAAATCACCAGAGGCCCCACGATACGATATTATCACGATATTTATGTTATGATTCGATTTTATTGCGATTTTAAATATATTGAGATATACTGCAATTTATTACCTTTTTCCAACTTCCAATTAGGTCCCTAAAGTCAAACTTTGTCAACATCTGTTTATCTAAAAAATATACATTTCTCTGTTTGTTCATATCACTTTTTCAGTCCTCTATATGGTCCTGTTAAATTTTCTAGTGGACTAAAAAAGCAATAGATTTTATTATTCTAGTACCAAAAAGTTAAAACTCCCATCTGCAATTTATATAATAAAACATCGATACTTGGCATCCATGTATCGATACAGTATTGCCATGGCAAATATAACGATACTATGCTGTATCGATTTTTTCCCCCACCCCTAGTGTTCAGCTGCAACCAGTGGCGCAAAATGATTCGGGAGCAACATGTACATGTCTTTTCCTCAACAGGTATCAGTCTCTCTATGGTAATAGCTAATGGTATGCTGTATTTTTCAGTGTGGAGACACGATATGCCTGCTAGATCTCCCAACTCAAGATGCTGAAGGCCTTCCTGACCCATGTGTGAGCAGGTCTGATTTTGTACAAACCCCATGCAGTTATTTTGCTTTGCCAACTTCACTGTTCTTCTCTTGAAGAAGGGAGATGGCACCAGCATATCTAGAGGCCCTTGAAGAGGAGACAGTGTCTGCAGAGTAAGACCAAATTTAAAATGTTTTGGATCAGTCTGCATTCTCCAAATTATGTATAACCCTGCACCTTGCTGCATGACATGACCAGAATGAGATGTATGTCAGCAAGGAATGAAGTAAGTATTCATGTTGCTATTACCAACTACATAACCAGCTGCTCTTTGACACATTTTCTCTTTTACAGGATGTCAGAAGCTTATCTGCTCATTGGCATTGAAAGCAAGAAACTGCACATGAAGTACAAAAAGCTAAACTGGAGGATGCAAGTATAAATGTAAACACAACAGAAGGTCATGGTTTGGACTGTAGTTTTTTGTTTTGTCTTTACAGCTTGAACAAATGAGCAAAATAATAAATAAGTTCAACACAAATTTGGCAGACTGTTTTTAAAATTATACAGGATAAGATTTTAAATAAAAGGGCTCCCTGCTGATTTTCATAACTTGTAGAAATTCTTTGGCACACAGCTAAATTAAGCTTGACAGTTAGCCCACTACGGAGCAAGCTAGTTCAGCGGTAGAAGTTACCTTGGTTACTGGGCAGGGAATCCTATAACGGATCTCTCACTTAAATTTCAAAATAAGCCAGGATTTTCCTTCATCCGCCTTTATGGACCACCACTTGGACACGCAAAGACAAACAATATAACATACTGTTGCATAAAGGTTGCAGTGACACTACTGGACAACTGACATGATTTGCCTTTAAGTAACAAATCCCCATAGGATTAAAAGCTGGAAACTTCTGGTCCCAGGAGCAGAAGTGTCTAAAAAGCAACAACAGTGAGAAATGAGTGGAATACCAACACCCCCACAGGAGATAAAACGCTGTTTATTCCTATCCCAGCTAATACACACTTTTTCTCTCAACTGTTTATGAGAAATGCCTGATACATGGTGGACATTTGGTATGAACGAGAGCACATTAGCCAGTGACTCCAGTCCCACATGACATGCAGGACGAGGAGGAAGAAGAAGAAGGGGAAGAAGATCAAGAAGAAACAATTAAAAGAAGAAAAAGGGAGAGATGTATGCTGTCAGGGGGTGGAGGGTGGGGAGGAGGGAGGGGAGGGGGGCTGTTAGTGGGGTTTTAGTGGTGATGGAGAGACCAGAGAAGGAGAAGGTGGATGGATGGAGGGAGGGGGGATGGAAGCAGGAAGGGGAGGTGGAGGAGGGGGGGCTTGACGATAAGAGAAAAATTCAGACCGGTCAAAGTTTCCTTTTTGCCAATCGTGCTCCTGATAAAGACAGCGCCTGCTCCGGAGCTGATAGAGGGGCTATCTCTCTCCCTTACTCTTTCTCCTCCCTCCTCCCTCCCCCCTCCTCCGCCATCCCTCTGCCTCACTCACCCAGCAGTTAGTTTGTGAGAAGGAGAGGAAGGAAGAGAAGAAAAAAAAACAAAAAAAAAAAACGAAGGGCCGTATCAGTGCAGCATCATGGTGCTACCATCAACCAGCCACCGTGCAGCAATTAATATCGCTCCAATTACTGTTAAAGGGACAAGGCTGGGACAGGACGATAATGAACACATCCTCTCTTCCCCACCAGAGGAATTAAAATACATGCACACACACACACACACACACACACACACACTCAACACTGCGCAGACACACAAGCACAGACATACATAAAACGTGTGCTGCTTGAAAAGGAAATAATGCGAGATAGTGCGGTAATCTTATTGCATTGTTTAACTCATTGAAGACAACAGACAGAGAGAAATAAATAACCAAACAAACCTCGATAAGAGAGGAAATAAATAATAAAATTATGGCGATTTACTTGTTATCTCCTCTTAGCCGTGTGTGTGTGTGTGTGTGTGTGTGTGTGTGTGTGTGCATGTGTGTTTTTGTTAGGACTTGAATATATTTTCTCTCGGCCTGTCACATTCACCTCTCATGTTCACGGGAACGGCAGGACAACACAAACAGACCCTGAAAGACACTAGGGAGAGACAACACAGAAAAACATCTCCAAGACACACACAAGAACACGCAGACACACAAACAAAGCCATGCAGGGCTGGTTAGAGCCACTTAAAGGTGGGGTATGTCATTCTACTCCAGTACACGTCTTTGTGTGAAATTTAGCGAATGTCTCCTCACGGTCAGCTAGCTGTATAAATTAAAACGTCTGGTGTTCGTTGGTTCCCTATTTACAGAGGCAGGGCTGAGCACAAAGTGGCTCGGACCGAGCAACACAACACTGTTCCAGCTGTTCCAGCCACGATCTGTGTGTCAGGTAATGTTAAATGACTTGCCAGTGGACTTTCAGCTTACTTTCTACTTTGCCAAGAAGCATATTAAGAGTTAAGTGATGGTATGTTGTCCGTATCCCTGGGATCCCCGGTATCCCAGTCATTTTGGACGATTCTGCAGCACACCGTGTGCATTAAAAGGCTGAAATTCATCGTTCTTTTCCTGGTTACAGTACGTGTAAAGTAAGGGTGTGGAGCAGGGGTGTGCGATATTACGATATTTGATTGTGAACGATTAACAACCTTTTCAGAGAGATCGTTAGTATCGTGCTACAGTGCACGCAGTTGACAGCTGCTCTGTCCTCGTGTCCTCCGCTGTCTACAAAGGCTACACTGTAACTGGTGGGCGTCCTAAAATTAACATTAAAGTTCCCCGTGTCCCCACCGGCTGCTCTGCCTCAACTCTGTGATTTACGTTTGCTGATGTGATGATGCTGTTATCTAATTAGCTCAGCTAGCCTAGTGTTCATTGCTGTCTCAGCCCAGACCGGGAGCTCGGAGCACCTGGGGAGTGTGTTATGTTACACCTCTACTCAAGCACTGGGGGTTTTCAGCCCAGGATAACGTCAGTGAGCGAGCAGGCAACGAAACCGCACTAAGCAGCCTCCCAGTGAACACGGCGGGAACGGGACCGAACACAGAGACCAACAGGAAATACGGTACCGAGGTGATTTAAAGAGTTTGTTGATGGACAGATACATTTACTTTTTTTGGCTAAACTGCTAACTGTATCTGTCTGTATCTGTGGCGAGTTAATGTTACTTCGGTAAGCAGTGCTGCTAGCTGTCCTATTAGCTGAGTCAGCCCCGGGGTGCCAAGAGCCAAACCCGGCAAGAAAACCACCTCGGTCCTGTATTCCCTGTCGCCAAACTGTTCTTTGCCGGTCTCAGAGGCTGTGTTCGCGGTGTTCACTCACTGATAGCTGAACCAGTCCGCACACTCTATGACAGGGTAGGGGGGCGTTGTGCACATTCAGCGCTATTGGCTACTGCAACTGCCAATCAATTTCTGTAACAAGTCCCTCCTTGCCTTTGTGTTTTTAAATATGCAGAAGCAAATAGCACATTAATGGGAAAATCAAATAAAAATATGTATATTAAAATCCTTAAAATGTTACAAGAATCATTTCTTTGTTGCTGAATGAATCATTAGGCTACAGTGTAGACGATTAATAAGGTTATAAGGTTCTATTAAACGAATATCTTGCAAAACTTTTTTCAGCGCACGCACAGAACGGACAGCTAGAAGACCGTGTGGAGATATTGACAAAAAAAATGGATGGATTAGAATCGCTTACCCCACCTTTAAATGTTTTTAGTAGCTTAACCATAACCATATCTTCATCACAGCTTATGTATATACGGTTTTATTTATTATGTTCCCATATTTTAATATAGGCCTACACTTAATATGTTGTGTGTGTAGCATGAAGGGACTACAAAATTTGTTTCATTATGCAGCCTTGTGCTGAATAATGACTAATAAACAACCTTCTACCTTGTAAACGTAGGCAGGATTAGATTTCTTAAGCCTCATTTATAATGTTGTGTATTTGGCTCCTTCAAATAAAAAAGGAACCCGAATAAACCTTGAGTTAAAGAGCTAACCACCACACAAACAGGTGTGTACTAATAACAATACAGTAAAGAACATACGTTAACTTTTGGTGCAACTGCACAGCTCTGAGAAACTCTGCTATAGACATTTTTTCTCTATAAATTGTCATAGCAGGAACAGCATACAGGCCGGTGTTACTAATAACATTCACAATGTAGGGTTTTCCCCAGGAAATTGGTTAGTGGAGACAAAAGCGTTGCTGGCGCCTTACAAAAAGAGCTCACCACAGTGAGTCTGATTTCAGTCATTATTAATGCAAAACAAACAAAAACAAAGAGCTGCTGGTACAAGACCAGCTCTAACTTTCGTTCTGTCTGCCATTAACCTGTATTTCAGTCAGACAATGCAGCACAAGTAGTATTTATGAGCTGAGTTCAAATTTCACACTACTTCAAAGATCTGACAACAGAAACTCTTTAGGGACTTCAACTGCATTAAAACACAATATATGATAACAGAGTGAGGGGGGGCGAAGGTCTCCCTCTCTCTCTCTAATTACAAACATGTTAAACTAGTTTTGCTATATTTGTAAGTCAGTTATGTGTATCATTAAAAAATATATAAAAGAAACACTGGGCGATGTCCTCTTCAATAGTTGACAGTAGATCTGATCCTCAATCAGCACAAGCCTAGCTGGCAACAGCTGCCATCAATACAAAGCAAAGACACATGTTGTCTCATGCTGGATTGTTGCACATTTCTTGACTGATTGAATTTGAAATTTACTACAAGCCTCTCTGTGGGGTCCCTTGACCCTAGATATGTCCTTTATAGAATCCAAGTTGTGCAGGGTGGTATAATGCTGAAAAATTGCTGTAAGTTTTATAAATTGCTGTGTAATACTTTTAATATGAATTCTCACCATACCATTAAATATTGTGAATGTTTTTCCACTTGGTTAACACCGTACGCGAACACCTAATGATTTCATCATCAGTGCTTCCTGAACAAGTACGAAGAACTAAAAGTTTTCACAATCCTTGAGTACAAGCAAATACTGGAATTGTTCCCTCAGCCCAAAATTCACACTTCATCTTCCTTTTGCTTCAGCACTTTTGTTTTGGTTAGTTCCAAATACCAAATGACATGTTTACTGGCTGTACTGGACCCCTGTGAGCGTACTGACCTGGACCCCTCCACTGTAACGCCTCCTCTTCTTCCTCCCCTTCCTCTTCCTCCTCCCCGCCACTGTGCGTCGGACCTTGCTCCTCCCCGTCCTCGTCTTCATCATCGGGCCCTCCTCGAGAGTCCTGTGTCCTGGGCTCTGGATACACAACACAGACAGTCAGATTTAAAACACACCCAGTATGAAACGTCAGTTTCGGCCTTGGAAACCCCACATCGATGGTAACCTATGTGTGTGTCTAAATGTGCCCCTGTGTGCGCGTCTGGGCAGTGGCTGTTCCTGTCTGTTGATCAAAGGCAGCAGTGAAAGGACTCCCTGAGCTGTGGAACACAACGCCTCGCCACGCAGAGATGGACCCTTTGATTCTCATTGCAACTATGGAGAGTCAAAGACGCATCAGAAACATCTTCACTCTCTACCTCTGGTTTGGTCTTTTTTTGGGCTCTTTCCCTCCGTCTTCCTCCAGCTTTTCATTCTCTCTTCATCAATGCCCATCGTCCCAATGTGCTCGTCTTTCTCTTCCCCCGTTTCTCTCCATCTCCTCCCCCTTAACCCCCTCAGCCTGTCACCTTCTGCGGAGACTGAGGCTGCCTGTATTCCTCTAATCAGCACTGATATCGCTGCAATTGATCAAGCTGATTACCAAGCCTCCTGCTCGCTGATCAAAGAGATCTGTGTGTGGTTCTGCACGTGGGCTGTGTGTGTGTGTGTGTGTGAACCTAAATGTCTGGATGTTTATGTGTGTGTAATGATGTGTTTATCTAGCATGCATATATGTGCACCCTGACCTTTGCCTGTGCAGCTGGTATCAGCCGGTTCATCACACCGCTGGGTCCCTCCCTATTAGCAAGACTCATGATTAGTTAGATTAGATTAATAGTTGCATCACAGCACCTCAGCCTATCTGAGCTGAAGATCTCTCTCTTCTTGTTCTCTGGTCTTGCAACATCATCGGGCCAAGGGTTAGGGTGACTCAAAAGCTGACTGCATGGAAACGGATCACAAACATTCACTATTAATCTCACTAATAATTGTCACTGTAGTTACAACAAAATGAAGTGACCCTGCTCGTTAAGGTGGAAATTTCAGCTGATATGTGAGGGAACAATTTAAAAAAAAAACACCAACTGGAAACTGCTTCCAGTTTCCAAATAGAGTATTGCAGTTAGTGTTGTGCAATGGTTTTCATGATTACAAGTAGCCTTCCCAAACTACCTTGTTGTTGGGTAGGAAAGCACCAACACTGTCACAGAGATCGTCTGTATCAACATGAAGTAGAGGGTGAAATCATCCACACTTCGCCACCTTTCATACATTGTTTTACATATGAGGGAATTCAAGTACAGTTCAGGTGTGTTTTATGTAGAGGTTAAGTGAGTAGGTAAAAGTAACTAAAAGCTACCTTTGTGGGTGGCCCACCAGCAATAATATCTGGCCCATGATGGCAGCAAAAAAAAAAAAAAAAAAAAGGATCTCATGACATCATGACAGCAAAAGTTATTTACATGATCACTTCCTCTTAAGTGATTGTGTCTACAAAATAAAAGCACGGGAACGTCTTTGCAGCAGTACTTTATGGTGTGTTTAATTGAGAGCTTTTACTTTGAAAAGTTCTGAAGGAAATTTAAAAGAGTCTCTCGTTTGCTTGACACACCTGAGAAACGCAGGAATTTCCTCTGCCTGGAGAGACTGGGGAAATGAAAATAAGCCTCCGTAGGTTGATGTGGACCCATCGCCGGGAGTCCTACACTAAAACGAACATGTAAAACGATCTCTTCATAATCAATTTGTTGAAAAGGGAGAAAAATAATACTAGCAGCAAGTAGGGATTCAACACAACCCTTCGAACGGGAGTCCTGTGCACTACTGACTAAGCTAAACAGGCACACAGTAAACTACGGATTATAAATGATAAACTGACTATGTTCTGGCCCGCCATCTACTGATTTGGAGAAAATATGGCCCGATGCCATACTTATTTGCCAACCCCTGATTTAAACTTCTGTAATTGATACTACTATCCTAACCCCCGGTATTCTGGGAAGACCCCTATTATGAGTCTCCATCCAGGCTAAGAGAAGGAATAATAGAGAGACATCTTTTCTTCATTGCTATAATAGATTTAGTATCAGAGCTTGTTAAGATTTTCTTTGAATATGTCCAGAAGTTGGACACACGCGTAGTGTAGTTTCTGACTGGACAGGTTATTAAATAATCCATCACACACTGATATGACGTGTATATGACTAGAATGTACAAGGCAGCTGGGTACAAGAACATCTCAATCAAAGCTGACTGCAGATTTAGAGTGATGATGTGTAAAGAAAACCTTGAGAAAGACATCATGGGAATAACTGATATGCTGTGAGTACCCACAGTTAGAGAAAACTCAAGGTTTGATTAAAACATTATCCTTCAAACGGTCTATATTTAAAAAGCAGTTAATCCACTCTCTCTCCTCATGTCTTCTGTCCTTTGTCCAGATTCCTGTCCTCCTAACTTTTGCCCTTTTCTTCACTTCCTCCTTCCAAGCTCCTATTTTGTGCTCTCCCTCCCCTTCCCCAAATCCCACCCCGTCTTCAGCCTCCACCCTGATAACACCTCAGCTGTCTGCACAAAGCCCATGTTTACCCTTGCATTCCCGCTCCGATAAACAGCGATAGCGCCCAATCGATACCAGCCATAAACGGCCCCGCTACCACGTGACACCCTCACACTCTGCCGTTATTAATGTAACAGTTGAGAGATTGGATCTGCATCGTCAAATAAATCAACACACGCACACACACAAAAAGAGAAGCAAGTGCACACATACACACAACATCCAGCTTCACGTCACGTCCACCTTTCGACTTCATCCAAGCAGACACTCATCCACAGCAACATACTGTACACACACTAAAGCAAGCAGACCTACACACACACACACACACACACACACACACACACACACACACCTCCCCCCTGCCTAAACAGTGCCATTATTTTCAGCTATAAATCACATTGAATGGCACATTGATTTTATCCTGCAGGGGCTGAAGCAAGGGAGGGGAGCTAGAGACACAGTTATTGCGTTTAATATTATCAATATTATCTCCCATATCATCTCAGACAGGGAGGCAGGTATCAGGAGGAGTCGACAGACACTTTTCTGCCAAACCCCCTCCTCCCTCTCTCCCACCTCCCCCCCCCAACAGCGAGACAGTCTCCATCAATCTGATAAGCTGAACTTCCCCTGTCACACCTGCAGGGCAAAGTCACCCAACAATCTTGCCTCCGAACTTCTACAACCCTCTGTACATTTCTGTTCCTTTTTTCTTTCTGATTAGAAAGCTGCCTTTTGTTTCCTCGTTGGTCAATTTGGTGGCACAGATGAAGCTGAAAGGGTATTGGACTGAACCAAGGTATGACGCCTCGAGTCCTCTGCCTTGTGCACACCGGCTCCAGAAAGCAGCACGTTAGCAGCAGCTGCATACGTCTGTCAGTGAAAAATGAAGCGTATCTGTTCCATCAAATGTGCATGAGACAGACGACTGACACGGGTGTAGACAGGGTGTTATTGCTCCCATCAGAAGTGCTGGGACTGGAAAAGACCTATATGGTTGTTTTTAACTGCCATTTGTTTGGAATGTTGAAATGTATCAGTGAATTCACTATGAGAAGTGATGGTGAGCGTCCCTCACATGCATGATGGTCCTTCAATAAGGCTTCAACGGCAAAATAATTTTTAAAATCCATCAGTGATGCAGCTGGTGAAGGAACAGATAACTGTCTTCTTCCTCGCTGTTAGAACATTTTTAATTTACTGACTCACACTCTCGCATACCAGGAGCCAAATATCGTGTCCTGACATGTCTGAATGAAACTGTAAGGAACATTAACGTAAACATCACCTATGCCTGAATGGCATAAAGCCATCACTGCAGTCTGCAATGCTGCATATTTTTTGTCTAAAAAAGGGCTTTGCATTCTTCTCAGAGAGAATCACTATGATCTGTACAGAACCTACAGGTAAAACATATCCTGTTGGTCAACCCTGGCACATATACCGCATCATCTATCAATATTTGATAATCACCCGTGGGGCAACATGTTGGGTATTAGGGTGTTAGGCTCCAGATTATCTAGCCTCACCCCTACATACTAGAGCTGCAACTAGGGCTGGACGATATGTCCAACAATGTTATCACGATGTAAAGTTTCATGTTTCGATATCGATTATTATCACGATAAGTATCAAATCCCTATTTCTTTGGAGTTTAAAGGCTGGTTTTTACTCCTGAGTGAAAGTTGAAGAAACCTGATGGTTAATTGTGGTTTAAACTCATCTTTATATTCAATACTTGAGGCCAAACAGTGGATCACAAATCTGAGGCAGAACATTCAAAACAATTATGATAAAATCTTTGTCAACAAATATGCATGAGTATGAGCTGCGACAGATGTTAATTTAGTTATTAGTTAGTTATTTTTTGATCAATCATTTAGATACAGTTTCCCCTCAAAAAAGCCTAGAGCCTGAGGTGAACGTGATTAATCATTTATTAATTGTGTGAAAAAGTTCACAAAAATTGTGAAAAACCATCACCCATCACAAGAGTGCCCATGTGGCTATGGGGCTAAGGCACCGACCCTGAACCGCAACGTTCCCTGTTTGAGTCCCATCAGGGGCAGTCTGTAATAAAGGCATAAAAACACCCAGAAATTATAAATAAATCCCACACAATTTCTCAATTTCCAACGGCGACATCCTTGAACTGCTCATTCAACAGTCCAACCAGAAACCGTTTCCATTTCCATGACATAAAACAGATTCTCATGGGAGAATTGCACTATTATCAAAGTTGCCTGACAACTGACTAATTGATTAAGCAGCTAATCATATCAGCAGTGCACACGCACAGGCCAGAACTGTCCATCATGATGATACCAGAAGAGATTATGACCTTTGTCATTTGTCCGTTTATGCATCACACAGAGTTTCTCCATCACTACTGATCAGCTTCTGTTGGAAATAAAATGGCAAAAAACAAACTGGCTTACAAAAATCATCCTGATTGGTCCAAACAAGGGCATGACAATTAGAGGTCAAAAGGAGGTAACATACTGACTAATCAGCCTAGAAGTGGATTTTATCAGGTTTCCTGTGATGTATAAGTATGATTACCTTGTTATGAAAGAAGGACCAACTGTAGAGCAATTCTGAGAAGTGAGAGGGGAAAAAAACACCACAACAGAGAGAGAGACGTACTGAACAGATGCTCAAGTGTTCCTCAATAACGTTCTATCAGCATTGTATCAGCATTAATATACTGGCTCACTCTGTCAGGCTGAGGAGGAGGGTGTGATGGAGAGAACAGACTGCTTGGTCCTGTTACTGGTAGAATGTGTTTTTCTTGCTAAAGTTATCAGGGTGGTTATCGCCAGTCCCTCTCCCTCTCTCTCTCTCCCCCACCCTTCTTCACCATCTCTCTCTCTCTCTCTCTCTCTCTCTCTCCAGATGGTGGATAAGAGGCCTTGCCTTTATTAGCCAGCGCTGGCCAGATAAAGACCTGGTATTGATCCCAGGTTGAAAGAGCAGGTTCGTCAAACATGGCTGATTTACAGAGAACTGATAATGGCAGCGCTGGGCAACTGAGGAACCCCAGAAAAGAGAGAGAGAGGAGTAAATCAACAGTGTGATGGGGAGGGCTGTGTGTGTTGGGAGGAGGGAAGGTGGCCGGGTGAAAGCACACACTCACACAAAAACACACACACAAATAAAGAAACAAAAAGACGCCATGTCTGTTTGCTATCAACAGACAAAGTTGCTCAAATGTGCAGTCTGCCTGAGTTCTCTCATCTTCTTTTTCTTATACAATCTAATACACACATAACCCACTTCTCACCTCAAACACACACACACACACACACCTATAGCTAATCTCTAATCTCGTCTCGATTAGCACCTGACAGAATTTCCATGGGTTTATCTAACCAAGCCAACCAACAGACGCTTATCACTTCCAGCCCCAAAATTTCACAAGAGCAGGAATTTTTGAGATTAAAAAAACACAGCTAGTGAAATCTTGAATAAGTCAAAAGAATATGACTGAAAACTCTGCTATCACACCGTACAAGGGTAGCTCGGGATAAGAGGTGCATGAGGGGGCAGATTCACTGGAGCCAAGATTGAACCCTGAATTTTTTTTTTATTTATTCGTTTAGACACAATAGAGATAAAGGAGTGATACATGTGGAAAGCTGCAACCTCATACTGGTTCTTCAGTCTTTCTGAGTCTCTCTGGGTGACGTTAACAGTCTCCTGACAGATAGTGGGACGTCAGTTGATGAAAGAAAGACTTCATGTCTTGATGAGGATATAAATCTGGTATTAACCACTAATATAACTGCCAGTGAACCAGACATCTGGATCTTTTTACTTGAAGAGGTTCTTACTGCTGCATGTTGTCAGTGCGTCATTACAGTCAGTGTGATACAGTGAAGTAATACAAACACAATAAAACAAGGGTGGTGAAATATTTTCATGTTTTCCTGATTACATAGTAAAAGAATGAGTGTGAGCATGTCTTAAGTTCTTTGGTCAGTTCACCCACACACTGCCAACCTTTTATCCTATGTAAAAAGTATTCCCAGTGAAAACAGGTCACAGTAAAGGTCTGTGGACTATCCAGAAGCGTCCTTGGTGACTATTTGAGCTCTCAAACGAACATTACATTAGTTCATTCACAGATCACTGGATCCAGCTTGTCAGATATGAATATTTGCCGGTTTGAATACTAGTCTGTGTCACTAAACTGATTATGTTTGGGTTTTGGGCAAAACAAGTAATTTTTGACATTTTATGGACAAAGTGATTAATCAAGAGAGTAATTTGCAGATTAATCAGTGCATTAACTGTTCAGCAGATCTTTTGTGCTGGACCCATTTTAGAACTTCAACGTCTTCATGAGAAGTACAATCAATCTTTAAATTCAATAGATGATACTTTTACATTCAAGCTCACATTCAGGAACTGACAGTGGGCCCTACATCCGTTGCTCATTTTGTCCTTTAGCTCCTTTTTAAAAATGTTTCCTGTGCTAATATCTTCTGTTGGATTTTGGACTCTTCTCACCTTCATTGTACAGTGATATGTACGGTGGGGGGCTGGAGCTGTCGCCCTCCGCTGAATCATCTGGGTCCGAGGCTCCTCCCTCCTCTCCTGATAGGCTGAGGTTGTCCGGTGTGTTTTCTTCACCGCCGTCGAGATCCCCGAGGGAACCTGCAGGAGGAAGAGGAGGGAAAATTAACAAGTGAATCTATATTTATGCTGGTCAAATGCACTCAAGCCTATCCTGGTCCCTGTTGGGACTTCATACTGACCCTGACAGAATTTGAAAATAGAAGAAAAAAAGGAAAATATTGCCATCTGGATGGATGGAGAATTTATGTAAGATAAGAATAGCACATCTAAGCTAAAGTGCAGTTTGAATATTAAGATAATTATAAGAGTATCACCAAAAACAGGTGTCCATAAAGTAGAAAACTCTAAAACCTCTGTCTGGGGACACAGAATAATATTACACTTGAGGCCTGCAGAAGGCAGGATCTGAGTTTAACTGTCTCCCCATGGGCCTAGAGTCTAAAAGGACTGGTCCCAGAGAGGTGAAAAATAAAACTAAGTGAGATTGTTAAACAAGCTACTTATGGTTGTATGTACTATAGAAGGGAGGAAAAATACCCTAAACACACTGATCCATTTTTTTAACTGGACTCATTCAAAAAACGGTTTCAAGAATTGGACACGCTGAACGGTCTAATCCAGAAGATTAATAGCAAGAAGCCAAGGGGGACCTTAAAGCCAAATTACAGTATACCTAAAAATGTAGCTAAAAGAGTGATTAGTGCAGGGCTGATCTGTATCAATTACAGTTTCATAATCCCTGCTGACCATAGTAATTATACAGTACTTTTGATCTATTTTAGCCTGTTTGAAGATTACACCCAAAAAATGGAGTCAGTTAATATGGATTTAATGTGACTTTTTTTGTCAGATTGCTTCATTAATTATACTCCTTCTATAAGATGGATACACCAGACTGCTTTAATGGTACATTAAGACCTCTAAGCCTTGAAATATATGGTCATATTTACTGCCTGTTTTTCTGTATCTAAAGACTAAGTATATAGTTCAAGGCTTGATGATTATAAAAAGCAGTTTCTATTATGTTCATCTGCATCAGATGACATGCGTCATTCTCTGTTCCCGAGACGATCCCATGACACAATTATTATTAATTCAGGGTAACAATTTCATTTAAGAGGATTAGGGAGTGCTAGAGTGAAGCAGAAATGGTTAATACGCTGCAGACAGCTGAGGGAGAAAACAACTCATACATAATGATGATGTAGTGGAAAGTCAAGGAGGGTGGGCACATTGTTTCACAATAACTAAATCAGAGTGAAATTAATACCAAGAGAAAACCAGGATCCACCCCCCCCACCCCCCACTCGCCTTTCTCCCCCAATCCAGACAGGTTGTAAATTAATTTTCATTAGGTTGTTCCGAACGAACAGAGGGATTGTTTCGGAGCTAAAGCCGTGACTGGGGGCGTATATATTTACAATACTGGAACAAAAGGAGTCTATAATCTATACAAAGAACACAACAATACCCATGAATAAAGAAGCTTGTAGAAAAAGGGAAAGGCAATTTTTCTAATTCTGTTAATTTCACTTCCAAAGCAATTAAAAGCAGGCAGAGATAATGCTTGGAAACAATCGCCGGCTGACAAAGTGTTTCTGTCTTTGTAAATGAAACATCTTTAGGCTAATTTCAACTTCCACGCCTGCATGGTTCACTCTAATTTCAGATAAAATTAACACAGCTAGATTTGGACCTTCATAAAAAAATTTTTTTAAAAAAGAATGGAGAAAGGAAAAAAAAGATAGATCCTGTATACAATATTTTTAGAATTAGGTCTACGTCGCCTGAGCTTTGCAAGATCTAATTTTCAGTATCTATAAGGACATTTTCATACAATTAATTTTCCTTTAATCATAATTGTACAAAGGCACTTCTCTGTATAAAAATTCCAATTATATTTCCTGTTTAAAATGTAAGTTTGAATTATGATTTCTTTCCTCATTACGGCTCTGGTTTAATGAATCAATCACTGCATCACTGCTTTCAGACATCAAATGGTGCGGAAAAGTTTCAGCTCCACTTTCTCCCCTCTTTAATCCAAGGAGAAATATTCTCCCTTTCCCCTTCTCTTCCTGTCTCGGATAGTTGGCAGAAAGGATAGCTGGGCCTGTGTGATAAGTGCAGAACATTCTCCTTCATTTGCCAGTTTTAAAGTTAAAGCCTTGTTAATTGTTATAGTGTGATATCCACAGGAAAATTGGACTGAACTCATTCAAGAGATGGAGAAATAATAAAAAGACATAGCCCACATGTGTATCTCTGTACAGTAGGAGGGACATCAATTAAGTTGAGACTTATCCGACAGCACCACTGAACTTTCTAGGTTGTGAACTAAAGAAGGAGGATCTTTTTCATGAAAAAAAGCCTAAAGCTTAAATGTATTCATATTTCCAAACTTACGGTTCTCTGGTGAATAAAACTTGTGACATGTTTGAAAGATGAAATTCAGTACTTCAAATCAGTTCCAGGACAGAGAATGAATGAACTTTCTCTACGATTTTTTTTGTTTTGATTAATCAAAGAGGTTTCTAGAAAGATACTTTCTCCTTCGCAGGTATACCAACGGAGGTGGACTGACACAGCTTTGACATCTGCCTCAAAAAAATTATTCTAGAAGGTTAAAAGAAGAACCGACTGAATAAACGCTGTAGTGGATAAAAAAAAGCAGAGCTACTAATATATATATATATATATATATATATATATATATATATATATATATATATATATATATATATATC